>NW_024589988.1:0-138284 GCF_018446385.1 Zingiber officinale | reverse complement strand
TCAGCCCTCAACGATTCCTGAGCTTCCTGAAGTTGCTTTTACAGCTCGCTCAGTTGGTCAATTTGGGTCTGAGCTTCCTGGGATGACAAGGTGGGGGTCAGAACAGATTCCGCTTCTGATAATCTCCCCTTCAAGGCCTCGTTCTCTCGGGCTAGGTGGCCAAGGATTGGACTATGTTTATTCTGACTCCCCAAAGCTACATTCAAATCAATATCAGAAGTGTGTTGGATAAGAAAGGATTGGCTAGATAACACTTATCGTGGTTAAATCATGGCAAACCCATCATCCCTCTCCACCATCATATATTCTTCCGATCAAGCCATGGCTAGCTCACATGCCTCTATTAACGGGCCCTTCAGTAATATTTGTCCACAAGTCGGTAGTGGATCTAACTGAGACATTACCACTCAGTGAAGGGTGTGCCATAGACAGCTAAAAATTGATATCAACCTTTTAGGCTGGTGGATGAAGCCTCTGTAGGAGGCGATTGGAAGGAGGAGAATGGATGTGGAGGCGAACGACTGGAAAACTGTCAGGATGGGAGGTTGCTTCTTTGGGTGGGGAATTACATGGATGAGAAGTAGCTTCCTCTCGGTGGGCTACTAATAGGTAGAGCAGAAAGTTCGACTGGGAAGATAGGGCTGGAGTTCCTTCTCGGATGGGCGTGAGATGGGGGGAAGTTACAATGATCGATGATGCCCGTCCAACAACAAGTTGTGTAGTAGGGGCGAGTCGGCGCCTCTTGCATCTCCTCTTCAGGGACACTTCGGATTTTGAAGAGTGGGAGTCTTCTGACATTGGAAGAGGGTTGGAAGGCAACTCCTCTTTCTCATTAGGTGTCACACTGATGTCACTCGCTTAGCTACTGGATGCTTCCCTAGAAGGACCGACCAGTTGTTGTTTTCACTCAGCCAAAAGTATTTGCTCTTGCCGATCCATTGCATCTTCCTTCAATTGCAAAGACTTGAAAATCATAGCCATAAGAAATGTCTCCACTACATTAAATAAAAAGAACCTCAGTTAGTGATAATATGAGGACTAAGTTATCAATTCTTATCGAAAGAACAAGGAAGCGTCGCTCAGACTGGGGTCGATTCGAAAGGTAAAGCAAGCCTTCATGCAACAATTTTGGAGCCTTGAATTGTATGTCATTAGCTTCTTCGAGGCAAAAATAAAGCCTAGATCACATTTGTAGTTTCCAAGGTTAGGAATAGGAGGAAGGTTTGATCGCCATTGATTCACCAGGAAGCGGACTCAGGCATTTGAATGAAAAGAAATGGGATTTTCATCCCTTATTTGAGGGAGGCATATCCTTAAAGAAGACGCCTTGGGGTGAGATGGAACAAGAAGACCCGACTCCGATTTCTTAGGATAAGAAAATCGTGGAAGCTACTGAAGGTCGAGGAATATCATACAAATGGAACAAAATGTGCATTCCGCACATAGTCCGGAAAACATTGGGTGCAAGTTCTGGAGTTGAAGGTTAAAATAGACACTTATCTAGGGCGACGAGGAAGTGGAAAGCGTAAAGCTTAAATTCGCTAGAAGCTGATTCTTGAAGAAGGTGATGTAGACAAGAGGAGGATGATGGGGATGATCTTGGGAGGTCAGAATGTGAATGCGGTCATTTTTAGGTATTTCTAGAGCTAGATAAAGCATCTCTAGGTCATAGTTATCAAAATTAGAATCAGTAAAGGTGTACCAAGGAGAAAAGGTTTTTTAGGCCGTGGATGGATGAAAGAAAAAGGAAGGAAGAGCGGAGAAAGAACTTACTAATGCAAGTCGCAAAAGAGGGAAGGTTACTAGCAGAAATCGCCGAAGGAGAAGGTTGGAGAAGACAAAACATAGATGGTTTATCTCGGAGATGATTAGGGTTTTTTAAACGTAAGTCATAAGAGATTTTTCAATCTCAACCGTCTGATCAAAACTGTTGGATCGATTACGCATGTAACAGGGGGGGGGGGGGGGGGGGGGAAATCACATGATTTTCAAAAGCTCCTTTTTGTTTTTCAAATCATGAGTATGCGCAGCGAAAATTAAAAAGACGAACAACACAGGAAAACATGAGTGGTTTTACTTGGTTCAGAGCCTTCGGTGACTCCTACTCCAAGACCCAGGTCCCGTAGACCTATCGATGGGTAATCCACTAAAAATATTTTTCGATACCTCCGGAAGAGGAAATCGAGTACAGAGAAAGTTCAGAGAAGTGTAGCAGACTACATTTTCTGTTTGCAGAATTTAATTATAACTAGAAATCTTGTTATCGACACTTTAGGAATTGATGTGAAAGCGGTCGTGTGTCAGGGTCGATCTACCTTGTTAGGGCAACTTCCCTAGGTCAAGTTTGACCAGTTTAACTAAGCTTGAGTTAAGTCAAGTTTGAGTCAGGATTTGAGTTTTGATATTTGACCAGGTTATGGAGATGGTAAAAGGGTTGACCAGGTTGATGAGAATACAAGTCAAGTAGATCAAGGTTGACAGGAGACTTGACTGGGAAAGTCCTAAGTGGAGGTTAGGCGTAGGAAAGTACTAACTAGAGTTTAGGCAATGGAAGTCCTAACTGGAGTTTAGGCGATGGTGGAAGTCCTAATGGAGGTTAGGCAAATTGGAAAGTCCAAGTGTGATCTTGGCAAAGGAGAAAGTCTGGTGAGAAGCCGGACATTTGGGAAATCTTGGTGAGGAGCCAGGCAAAAGTCCAAGTGTAATCTTGGTAAAGGTTGTAAGTCCAAGCATATGGTCTTGGCAAGGTAAGTCCTAGTGTGATTTGGCAAGGAGAACTCGATAACTAGGATGAGGCCGAAGGAAGCTCTTGAAGGCAAGGAGCGAAGGATGGGGAGATATCCGAGGGACGCAAGGCTGATGGAGGAGGCTAGAAGGCTAGTTCGAGGTTGGTTGAGTGTGGTGGTATAATCCGACAACTAGGATGAAGCTGAAGGAAGCTCCTGAAGGCAAGGCGTGAAAGATGGGAGATATCCGAGAGACGCAAGGCTGATGGAGGAGGCTAGAAGGCTAGTTCGAGGTTGGTCGGGTGTGGCCAAGTACTAGGCATGAAGACTCAACAGGTCACGGTTGACCGGGAGTTGGGTTTGGGAATTTGGACTTGAGTTTGAATCAAGTCCAGGCTGGTCAATCGATTGAATCAGAGTCCAATTGATCAGTGGATTGATTGTGTGCTGCGATTGAGGGAAGTCTCAATCGATCGATCGATCATTTGGGATGTGAAATTGCGAGCACAGAAGCTTTCCCAATCGATCGGGCGATCGATTGGGAGCTGCCAATCGATCGATCGATCGATTGGGCAGGGGAGTTCTCGCGCAATCGCGAGAACACAGAAAGCTTCTTAATCGATCCACCGATCGATTCAGATGTTCCCAATCGATCAGTCAATCGATTGGGATTCGACCGCTGGGCGGGATCAGGTGATGGGCGGCTGCGATGGAGCGGTCTTGGCGTGGCAATCGATTAGGGATGGATTTGATCGATTGGGAACACTGTTTAGAGCCTGGGTGAAGCGTTTTCTTCACCAGTTCTGTGCGGGCTTTCTTCCTGCGATTTTGCTGCGATCTTTAGCGACTTTCTCCGATCTTCACCGCCAGTTCTTGAAGGATCTTAAGAGTGCTCTCTCAAGGTTCAAGAGGCAACTACAACCACAAGTAAGTAAGAAGAGAGTGTATTCATTTATATTTGTATTTCTCTTTCTTGTGTGGTATTGTGTTGTAGTGTGAGTTTGTATGAGGCTTCTCCGCCTCTGGCGCGATCGAGAAGGAGGTTTCATAGTGGAGATAGCGTGTCGTGTGTGGATCCTTGGATTAGTCACCTCATCTTGAGGTGGATACCAAGAAAATCTACTTGTTAGCATTGTATAGTTTGTCTTCGAGTTGTATTCCACTGCAAACCATTAAGACGAAGCAAGCGCATGCGCGTGACAAACCGCTATTCACCTCCCTCTAGCGGGCACAAAGGTCTCAACAATTGGTATCAGAGCGATGCCGCTCTTCTACAGACTAACCGCCAAGAGAGCAAGAAACTAGAGGAAGAAGAAGATGGAGAGTGAAGGACCTCTGGATGGGACATCCGGATTCCACCTTCATATGACAAAGAGGAGTTCAATTTTTGGAGGAGCCGATTGGAGACTTGGTTCCAAATGGATTGGAATCAATGGATGGTCTTGGAAGACCCATTTGAAGCTCCAACGGACAAGAAGGGAAGCACCTCCGACCTTGACATTGGACTAAGGAACAACGGAGCAAGCGGAGGCGAATAAGGAGGTAACAAATATATTGTTAAACTTATTACCCTATAATATTATTGTGAGTGTAGGTGAATACACAAGTGCAAGTGATCTTTGGAAAAAGATCATTGCATATCATGAGAACCCTACACAATTCCAAGGTGTGGAGGAGCCCAAGGAGAAGGGCTCAGTGGTCCAAGAGGAGAAGGACCAATCCGATGTTGACACGAGGTCAACATTCGAGGAGGAGAAGGAAGAAGATGAGAGATCTTCTACATCTTCAAGAGAGGAAGAGGTGGAAGCATCCACATCCTTAAGAGTTGAAGAGGTGGAAGCACCCACACCCTCAAGAGGAGAAGAAGAGGAAGATGATGCAACCTCCACTATGCAAGATACATCAAATGGAGGACTAAGTGTCACCCCTACACATGAAGGTATAATTAGTTCAATTAAGAATAAGAAACATATCTTATGTTTTGAGTGTAGGGAACATGGGCACTATAAAAGTAAGTGCCCCAAATTGACTAAGAAAAAGAGCCAAATGACACTAAAGGCTAAGGAGAAGCCTAAAGTGGTTGGTCCCACAGAACACAAGAGCAAGGAGCATATTGTGTGCTTCTCATGCAATCAAAGAGGACATTATAGAAGTCAATATCCTAAGGGGAAGAAGCCAACTAAAGTCAAAAAGGAAGCACAAGTCTAGGGGGAGCTTCCAAGGTAAAAACCAAGGTATCATTCAATGAACCTATTCCTTTGACATATGATAAAAAGCATGCTAGAAAGAATTCTTATCATCTTAATGCTATTTATCATGAAAATAGGAGGCATGATGGATTTAAGGATAAATACATTCCTCCTCATGCTAAAACTACCACACCTATGGTTAGGAAGATAGATAGCAACTTAGGCAATAACTCTAAAGATTTTAGATACATGCCTAAATATAGAAATACTCATACGGGTCAAGAAAAATCCAAACCTATGGATTTAATGACGGAGAACCAAGTCTTGATGTTAAGACTTGATAACTTAGAGAGGACTCTAGCAAGAATGAAAAATATACTTAAGGGTCAAAATGAACAAACTCTAGGGAGAGTTAGACAAGAGACATCCAATGGCTATAGAGGTTTGGGATACAAACCTAAAGCCAAGAAGGATGTGACTTCCTTTCATAGGGTTCCATATAGCTATGAGACCACACCTAGGTCTAGTGGTCAAGCCAAAAATACTAGGGAAGTCATCCCTAAGAGTACTTTTGTCAAGACCAAGGTGACTAAGGCTCCAAAGAGGCCAAATAAAGTCACAAAGAAGATTACAATGGAAGTTATCCCTAGGAGTGACCTAGTAGCAGTGACCAAGGCTTCTTAGAAGCCAAGAAAGGTCATTAGAAAGGTATCTAGGGAAGTTATCCCTAGTGAGTACCTAGAGCATCCAAGGAACACCAATAGATATTGGGTTCTTAGGAGCATATTCTCTACACCCTAGATGGGTTTAGAGAGTGTCAACTTCCAATCGGAAAGGTAGTTAACCCAATCTTGATGAAGTTGGCACTTGGAGAGCATTTTTGAGGTTATTGTTAACCTTTGAAAATGAAAAGAATTATTAGAGTTACTCTTTGAAAGAGTAATATATGTGGCAAAATTTGAAGAGTTGAACTTACTCTAAATTGGCACACTTAAGAAAAGTATAAGAAAAATGAAGTTAGAATTTTGATACTTTCTTAAGGAATTAAGATAAAACCTATGTTTTAATCAAATGTGATTAACCCTTGAAGAGAAAAAATGTGCTAAAATTTGAGGAATGTGCTTAATTTTAATTGGCATAAATAAATAAAGAGATTAAAGAAATGTCAAGTTGGGGTTTGACATTTACTTGATGAAATTGGGCAATCTAAGACTTAATTTTAAGATTAGCTAAGGTTTAAGAACACTTAGATAGATAATCTAGGTATTTTATTTATGCTAATTTGTCATGCTTTGTTTGCCCATCATATGTCATGACATCATATTTATTTTTGCATTCATGATTATTATGAAAAATATAAAAACAATGTCATGTCATACATACATCATGTAGCTATAGCATGTTTTTCTTTTGAAAATTTCTTATTTTGATGTATGTCATGTAACATCATGCATTATGTTAATTTCCTTGTAATTAAGGACAAAAGATATTATTAAGAATGGTAAATATCCCAATTAGTGGGATTATACCAAATGATATCCTAGGTGGATGATCATAAGTTTCATAATGCCTAGATAGATATGCATGATCCCTTAGTTTAGGGCAAAACCAAATATACATCTCACAAAGAATCATAAGGTGACTTGTATGTGTTTTAGTACACATTAGATACAAGTGAGATGTTAGGATGATGAATAAAACTCAAGATGTTAATTTAGTTCATCTTGTTGAGTTTTAGGTTCATCAAAACACATAGTCATGTGACTTCCAGTCATTGGGAAAGCTAATGTACAAGTCATGTGCATTGAGCCAATGCTTTTGGAAAACCTTGGTGAAGACTATCTTTTGATAGCAATCATCATTGAAAAGTTAGACAAAAACTAGGAGAAAACATTGAAGTTTTCAAGGGTTTTCAAAGTTGTGTCAATCTTTGAAAATAGGAAGTATTTTCATAGAAAACTATTTTTCCTTGATAAAGTATACACTAAATAATGTGTAATTGAATTTTCATGATTTTTAGAATTTTTTAGAATTTTTGGGGAGTTTCTGAATTTCACTAAAATTGAATTTCAGGAAATCAGAAACCCAATCGATCAGCCGACGATTGGGATGGTTTTAATCGATCAGTTGATCGATTAGGAAGTCAACTCCCGCGAACAAAAAGGTAGTGAATCGATCAGCCGATCGATTGACCTAGGCTGGATCGATCAGTCGATAGATTCAGAGGGAATTTCTGTGAGCAGTAGATTGCAGAATCGATCAATGGATCGATTGAAGTGATTTCAATCAATTGAGCCCCAACTTCAATCAATTGGGAAGTCTGTTTTTGGCTAAAAAAGATTGATTTCAGCACTTCAAGTCACTTCGAGTCCCGCTAACCACTCCAAACCCCTTGGAATACATTTGTATATGTTTAGGGGGAGTTTTTCATGATGAAAACGAGTATGGATTGGTTAAGAGAAACCAAAGTAAAGTTTAGGATAAGGTTTAGTTTCAATCTTAAATTTTGGAACCTTAAAACTTCAAGTGTTGGCTTTCAAGGGTCATTAACCATTCCTAACCCTTTGGAATATATTTGTATACACTTAGGGGGAGTTTTCATGATGAAAACAAGCATGGTTTGGTTAATGTAAACTTAGGTGAAGTTTAGGTTGAGGTTTAGTTGCATTATTGAATTTTGAACCTCAGAACTTCGAGTTTTGATTTTCCTAATTATTTAGGAACTCCAAGTCATTATTGGTGCAATGATAGAAGTTTGACCATGCTTTTAGGGGGAGTTACTCTTTGAAAACATAAAAAAAATCTTTTCAAAGACCTTGGAAGGGGTTAAACCTTAGTGATGAATTAATACTCAAGGTCGAGTATTGGGGGCAATGGAAGATTGGTTATCTTCATTCCTAGGATGATAAATGCCTCGGATGAGCATTGTGGAGTAGATTACCGCTCAAGGGAAGCATTGGGTTAATGAAGGGATCAGACATTCATTGGTAAAGTGAACAATGCTCTTGGATGAGCATTGAGAAGAAGATTACTGCTCAAGGGGAGCATTGAATACAATGAATGAGAGTTTCATTGGGAAGTTGATGTATGCTCTAGGATGAGCATTATGAAGTGAAGTAGCGCTCAAGGGGGAGCTTTGGCGGCAATGAAGACTATGAGATCTTCATTATGAGGTTGTTAACAACCTATGAGGTTGTAAAGAACGAAGAGTTAACTCTTATGGAGAAGAGTTTGTTTCAATTTTTGATGTATGACAAAGGGGTAGAATTGGAGGTTAATTAGGCCTTCATCTTAAGAAGAGGTTAAGGCTATGAGATTTAGCCTTGGTATAAAGAAGAAGTTAAGGCTATGAGATTTAGCCTTGGTATAAAGAAGATGTCAAGGCTATGGAATTTAGTCTAACTTAGAGGTATTGTCAAACATCAAAAAGGGGAAGATTGTTAGGGCAACTTCCCTAGGTCAAGTTTGACCAGTTTGACTAAGCTTGAGTTGAGTCAAGTTTGAGTCAGGATTTGAGTTTTGATATTTGACAATATAAGGAGATTGTTGGAGCAATCGTCCAGTTATGAAGATGGTCAAAGGGTTGCCCAAGTTTATGAGAATACAAGTCAAGTAGGTCAAGGTTGACAGGAGACTTGACTGGGAAAGTCCTAACTGGAGGTTAGGCGTAGGGAAGTCCTAACTAGAGTTTAGGCAGTGGTGGAAGTCTTAACTGGAGTTTAGGCAGTGGTGGAAGTCTTAACTGGAGCTTAGGCAAATTAGAAAGTCCAAGTGTGATCTTAACAAAGGAGAAAGTCCTGGAGAGGAGCCAAGCATTTGGGAAGTCCTGGTGAGGAGCCATGCAACGGGAAAGTCCTAGTGTGATCTTGGCAAAGGTTGTAAGTCCAAGCATATGGTGTTGGCAAGGTAAGTCCTAGTGTGATTTGACAAGGAGAACTAGATAACTAGGATGAGGCCGAAGGAAGCTCTTGAAGGCAAGACATGAAGGATGGGGAGATATCCGAGGGACGCAAGGCTGATGGAGGAGGCTAGAAGGCTAGTTCGAGGTTGGTCGAGTGTGATGGTATAATCCGACAATTAGGATGAGGTCGAAGGAAGCTCCTGAAGGCAAGGCGTGAAGGATGGGAGATATCCGAGAGACGTAAGGCTGATGGAGGAGGCTAGAAGGCTAGTTCGAGGTTGGTCGGGTGTGGCCAAGTGCTAGGCATGGAGACCCAATAGGTCACGGTTGACCGGGAGTTGGGTTTGAGAATTTGGACTTGAGTTTGAGTCAAGTCCAGGCTGGTCAATCGATCGGGCGATCGATTGAATTAGAGTCCAATCGATCGCTGGATCGATTGGAGTGTGCCGCTATTGAGGGAAGTCCCAATAGATCGGTCGATCGATTGGGATGTGAAATCGCGAGCACAGAAGCTTTCTCAATCGATCGGGCGATCGATTGAGAACTGCTAATCGATCGGTCTATCGATTGGGCAGGGGAGTTCTCGCGCGATCGCGAGAACATAGAAAACTTCTTAATCGATCCACTGATCGATTCAGATGTTCCCAATCGATCGATCGATCGATTGGGATTCGACCGTTGGGCAGGATGCAGGTGATGGACGGCTGTGATGGAGCGGTGCTGATGTGGCAATCGATTGGGGATGGATTGGATCGATTGGGAGCACTGTTTAAAGCCTGGGTGAAACGTTTTCTTCGCCAGTTCTTTGCGAGCTTTCTTCCTGTGATTTTGCTGCAATCTTCAACGACTTTCTCCGATCTTCACCGCCAGTTCTTGAAGGCTCTTAAGAGTGCTCTCTCAAGGTTTAAGAGGCAACTACAAACACAAGTAAGCAAGAAGAGAGTGTATTCATTTGTATTTGTATTTCTCTTTCTTGTGTGAGTGTTGTGTTGTAGTATGAGTTTGTACGAGGCTTCTCCGCCTCTGGCTGCGACCGAGAAGGAGGTTTTCATAGTGGAGATAGCATGTCGTGTGTGGATCCTTGGATTAGTCACCTCATCTTGAGGTGGATACCAAGTAAATCTACTTGTTAGCATTGTATAGTCTGTCTTCGAGTTGTATTCCGCTGCAAACCATCAAGACGAAGCAAACAACGCAAACGCGCGACAAACCGCTATTCGCCCCCCCTCTAGCGGGCACAAAGGTCCTAACATACCTGTCACGATTGAAATCCCTCGGAGCAGTCGTCGGATGCAGAAGCTTCATAGTAGAGTTGTAGCAGAAGCTCAGAGCAGTCAGAGCTTCAAATGGACGCGTAGTAGGTTGTATATGTGTTATTTTCAATGTCTTCTCGAGACAGCCTTATAAAAGGCATGGAAGGTGCCTTCAATAAGGCACCTTCCATCCAGAACAACCGACGCTTATCCACTGCGATGCTAAAAATTTATCCTGTGGAAGATGCCTTTTATGAATAGTATGAAGACGCCTTCACTGCTTAGAGGTGCATGTTCATCCGAAGATAATTTTCTCCTCTTTGCCTTGCAAAACAATATTAGTCCAAAATACCCTGCAAAATAAGTATTTGGATAATTTAATAATAATAAAGAGTAGTAATTAGTTCCTATCCTCCCAGGACCAGGAAATAGTCAAGGTCTTAGCTTAGGGATCCAAAATGGACCTAAACTGGACCAATGCCTACTGTCCCTTCAACCGACATGCGTCCTTACTTGGTTACTCTCCTCCAGTGACTTACCTTAACTTACCAGTTTTCCAGACATCCGGTCAGCCCGTCGACTTGCCTCAACTTCATGCTAGATATCCGATCGGCCTGTTGACCTAGCTGGATTTTTTACCAGATATCCGATCAACCTGTCGACCTATCTTAGCTTCGTACTGTTAGAGTGTATACTGAAAGCCTAAGCTTTTGTAACCATTTATTTTGAATAAAGAATCACATTTGGTTAAATTATCTACATTTGTTTGTAGTTGTTCAATTAATTTATATTGTAGATAACATAGTATGTGGTGTCACATACAGAAGATGATGTTATCAATACCTTATAAATTATAAACAGCAGCTCACGACCAAAATGGAAAGGAACAAACCATTGGAAGGTCGTAGTGTAATTAGGAATTAGTTTATCTTAACTATATAATTACACTAGTACACATAGAGTGTATTGAGTAGGACCATTAGAGGTTGTTTCTTTTATACTGACTTTATAAAGGAACAAAGACCTCAATTATTATGAAAGTGTGTGCTCTTAATCCTAATATAATAACAAGCACATATATTTGATATTTATTTCTTTAATTTATCAATGGGTGAGATTTAGTTCGATAAATCAATAAGCCTGATAAGTTGGGAAATGATATCACTTATAGTGTGTGTTGTTGATTATAGAAGGAAACTGTGTCCTAGTGATCTAGGTTGATAATGTCCCCAAGAAGAGCTCATAAGGATTGTCATGTTAAACCCTGCAGGTGGACTTAGTCCTACATGACGATAAGGTTGAGTGGTACTATTCTTAGACTAAGATATTAATTAAATGAGTTGTCAGTAACTCACTTAATTAGTGGACATTCGACATCTTAAACATAGGGAGACTAACACACTCATAATAAGAATGAGCCCAAAAATGTAATTTGGGATTGGTGCGGTAGTTCAATAATAGTCCTCTAGTGGAATGAATTATTATTGATAAAATTAAGTTGTGTGTTTGGGGCGAACACGGGATGCTTAATTTTATCGGGAGACCAAAATCAATTCCTCCTCTCGGTCCCTATCGTAGCCTCTTATTTATAGAGTACTATACCCACCTATACCCACCTTCATACCCATGATGTAGGGGCCGACCAAGCTAGCTTGTGGATCAAGCTAGGGTCGGCCAAGCCTTGGTTCATGGGTGGCCGGCCCTAGCTTGAACCCAAGCTTAGGTGGCCGGCCCCCATTAATTTAAAAAGAATTTTAATTTTAAAATTTTCTTATGTGAAAGATATAATTTATTGGAGAGATTAAAAATTAAAATATCTCTTTTAAAAGGATCTATAAAAGATTAAAGAAAGAGATTAGATCTCTTTCCTTATTTGTAGATTGGAAAGATATTTTATTTTTCTTCTTTGTAAATTATTCACATGTTGAAAAATTAAAATTATAGAAATTTCTTTTTATCAACCATAAAGGGATTTTAAAGAAAAATTTTATTTTTTAAAATTTTCGAAGACAAATAAGGAATTTTAATTGTTGATTGAAATTACCTTGTTTGCTCTTATTGATGTGGTCGGCCATGACATGAAGGTTTAGGAAATTTTTGTTTAATTTTTCTTAATTAATTCATGTCAAGGAAAGTTAAGGAAATTTTATTGTAATTAAATTTCCTTATTTGCTAAAGCTAAGGATTATAAAAGAGGGGGTTTTGGGAGCCTTCAAGGTGAACAACCTCTATTATCTTCTCCCTCTTTTTCTTCCTTCTTGTGGCCGACCCTTCTCTTTTCTCTTCTCTCCATCCTTGTGGCCGAATCTTACATCTTCTTGGAGATCAAGTGGTGGCTGGATTCTAGCTTAGAGAAGAAGGAGAGAAAGCTTGTATCCCTTGGAGCATTGGTGGTGTTTTTCTCTTCATCCTTGGAGAAGCTCTTGTTTGTGGCCGAACCTTGCAAGGAGGAGAAGAAGGTGTTTTGGTGTTTCTCATCTCGGAAGATCGTTGCCCACACAACGTCCGAGGTTAGAAGAGGAATACGGTAGAAGACCTAGAGGTTTTTGCTTGCAAAAGAAAAGGTATACTAGTATTTATTTTCCGCATCATACTAGTTTTATCTTCATGTAAAAATACCAAATACAAGAGGCATGCGATTCTAGTATTTCGAATTTGTTTTCGATATTGTGTTCTTTGTTTTTCTTTTCCTTTTGATTTGATTGTTCTTTTCGGTTGACCTAAAGTTATTTAAGGAAATTAAATATTAGTTTTCCTTAAAAGACTTTGTCTAGGCGGTGGTGGTTGTTCCCATATCCAAGAAGGCCATGTGCCTCACCATGCAGTCCTGGAACCCAATTTTGGAAATTAATATTCAATGGAATTAATAACATAGGTGATTTGGATCGAACGTGTTAAGTTCCGCAGGAGATCCAAGTCTAAACCTAAAAGAACAAATAGATTAAACTTTGGATCAAACGTGTTAAGTTCCGAAGGTGATCCAAGTTTAATTTAAAAGAACACATGGTAGCTAGGAAAAGGTTCAGACCTTTGTACAAAATTTTTGTATAGTGGAACCATTAGGCTTTCCGAGTAGCAACCAACACGTACCAACTATCCAATTGGCTCGTCAACCTAGCTAGATTTCTTGCTAGATATCTGGTCAGTCCGTCGACCTATCTAGACTTCTTCTGCACATTTAATCAGGTTATTAGATCACAACAAAACCTAACTTAACTTACTTGTCATTCATCAAAACTTGAGTTAGACCGTTAGTGTAAAACTGCACTAATAATCTTTCCCTTTTTGATGTAAAAAAATAGACAAAGAATATCGTTTAAGTTATTCGGATTTGATTCGTTTCAGAATTTGCTAACTTAATTCAACTTAACCCCTTAACCAATTTGATTTGTTTCGAAGTTTGCTAACTTTTAGAAACTTTAAGGCTTGCGAAAAAGAATTTTTAAAATACTAAGTTATTTAAAACAAACTTTAAAAGCTTTAAAACAAAAAGTTAAAACACTAAGTGCTGCAACATTTAAAATTATTTGAAGGTAGTTTGGAAAAATTGAAATAGTTTTCAAAATATTTTTTCAAAACATGTAATAAATGGATTTTTGAATGAGTAAAACAGAATGTTTTCAAAATTTTGTTGACTTATTTATCCTCCCCCTAACCTGAGATTACTTCAAAATAATTTAATCAACTATGAATTGTTTTTAACTGTCTAACCGTTAGTTACTAATTATCTATTAGAAGATACACTACAACAAATTTGACTTTTCGCAGTATGCAAATATGCTATCTGCAGCGCGCATCGCATGCTGCACAACTGCAAGCTGTTGAATGTCATAAGACATTGACAGCGTGCACCGCGCGCTGCGGTTAAGAGCAGTCTGCGCGCTGCGGTTAAGAGCAGTCATAGTGCGTACTGCGCGCTGCGATTAAGAGCAATCACAGCGCGCATTGTGCATTGCGATTAAGAGCAATCACAGCGCGCATTGTGCGCTGCGATTAAGAGCAGTCGCAGCGCACACCGTGCGCTGCGGTTAACAGCATTTGCAACGCACGATGCATGCTACAGTTAAAAATATCATACAATTACCACTAATATTTATTTAAAATATATAATTCAAATTTTAAATTTAGATATTATCACAATTCATCTATCACTTAAAATAGAAATAAAAAATTTTAAAATGTGAATAGATAATTTTTATTCATATAATAATCATTTTACAAACTCATACAATTCTCTAAATCAATTAAAAAATCATGAATCACTAACAATCAAATTTTTCACTATCAATGATGTTCTAACATTGTTTTAATCTAATATGCATCCAACCGTGTTCCACTGGCCACAAGTGTTCATATCATTCTCAAGACTTCCATCTTTTGTTTTTTGAGCTAATCAAGAGATAAATATATTATTTTAGAATTCGATTACAGATCAATACATAAGTTGACATTTCATCTATTAGTTCTCTTGCCAGGCGAGTGCAGAAACTAAAGGCATATAGTAGTAAAGAACCCCAGGACTGATCAGTTATGAAAGGTGTAGTGTGCATGTTGAGCCAACAGACTTAGCAACAGATAAGATCGTCTATGTTTGGCTGTGATCCTGTTGTGCGTAGGTGGTACAATACTTAGATGAATCTATAAGGCAACGGAAGCTTTCATCTGGAGATCATGTTTTCTGGTAAGGAGCACAGCCAATACTCCAGTTGCAATATCAAGTTGCTTTACATAGTGGCATCTTTCAAGGATTCTTACTTGGCTATACAATAAGTATAGAAGGCATACGACCAGCATGAAAACTTGAATACATTTCAATGAGCCAAATTTTGCCATGTAGAGTGTAGATTTCGGTTGAGAATCAAGAAGGCCAACTCAATTTCAGCAGAGGTATCTGAGCAGTTTATTCTTCAAGAGTTCTGGAAAATCTTAATCTGTCTATCTGACATGGTATCAAAGAAAAGGGTTGGTGAAACTGGCTAGAAGAGATTCAAATTCAAGAGCATCTGGGTGATAGGCAAATCTTCCAATATCTTCTGTCTGTACAGTAATTGTAGTTGCCCATTGGTAATTTCAGCTCCTACATAAGAAGCATAATGCATTGAAGTACTGCCATCATTAGAAAAGCAAGGGATTGAATCAGGCATGGGAACTAGATTATTATTCATGGAAGTTAATTCGTCAATCAGCATGGTAGATTGACATGGACTGTTATCCTCGGTAAACCAAAAATCAGTGAGCTCCAGATACTGGTCATTTTCAAGTTCTAATAGCATAGAAGATAAAGCAGTTCCCTCGAGATTGTCTCCAGATGCCTTGTTGTTAGAATTCGGCTCATGAGAATATATATTTTCTAATTTAGTAGAGATTTCCTCAGGACCTATGGAAGAGGTTTCATCCACAGTTTTATTGGGAACAACTAAATCAGGGACCTCATGATGAGCATTCTCTCTAGGCGGAGAGTTATCAAGAAACTCTAAAAATTTATCCAGCAGTATTCCATCAAATTCAAGAAGATCATGGTTGGAAGATGTCTCAATGACAGCAGAGGTCATAGCTTGCTCAGTGATAGGATTAAACAAAGTAGTCTGACAATCTAAGGATTCTGGACCAAGAGGAAAAGAATCTTCAGTAGTTGTGTCATCATCATAATCCTCTTCGTTAAAAGGTGCACCATATTGCTCCCTAATTTTAGGACCTGAACCACTTTTCTGGAAGATTTTGCAGACAACATATGCATCCTAAAAGAATCCAGCATCAACCAGTTCCTTGTTTTCTAGTCTGTACTCATACATCATCCAGTCAGTTCTGCTGCCTTTTGGAAGCTTTCCTACATGAAAAACCAAAGATTTCCTCATCCCAATGGTAGAAGAGTTGTCAACAACATCTTTATCCTTTCCAGTAGCCATTTCCAGTTGTGCGATTTGCTCTAGAGCCATTAGGATATTTTCTATCTCTAGCACAGAAGAAGTACCACTCAAGGTCTTTGTTATGCAATTGAGATTTGCCTGGGAGATCCCAAGGGGCAAATTTGTACAATTCAATTTCAGTAATAGCTTCAAAACAGAAAGGCTTTTAAACAACAAACAGGTTATTAAACAACTAATTCTCTTTCAGAACAACAAACAGGTTAAATAATATTGCTCTTTCTAAGACTAATAACAACAAACAGGTTATGAGCATAGAATTGTACCAGATTGTGTTCCTCGACAGCTCCCTTCTTCCCATTTGACTTCCTAGCTACCAACATTTCTACAATGATTTCCTTCTTTTTCTTCAGTTTGGTGCGGGGCTTCATCGGCTTTAGGTGGAGCGCCTGGAAGCCCACCATGGCTCTCAGCAACAACAGCATGCCCTCCACCTCCACCCCTTTCCACTTAGCTCCATCACTCGCAACACGCTCGCCAATACCTCCATTGTGCTCACACAACCCCTAAGCATCAGCTCTGACTCGAACGTGCTCGGCCTCTCCACCAGTCGATCACATTTGCCTGGTGAACCCCTAACAACAAATCACTCGAGGAACGACCCGCTCGCCGCCACCATCTTCTTGGCTTGCCTCCATGTGTCGTCGAACACAACGAGGTGGACGGAGGACAAGGGAACCCCCTCGATGGAGAAGAGGGAGAGATCCCTGACGCCGGGGAAGAGGAAGACAACGAAGGGGCGAGGCCTCTTCCCCGCCTTTAACCCGACCGGCGCTGGCTCCACCATTGTAGCATTCGTCCTCTGCTCATAACGAGAAGGAGGAGGACAACGATAGCGGATGACGAGGGGCCTTTCTTCGACCTCGAGTTCGCTGTCGTTACAGATGACGAGGAAGAGGATGCGTCGGGAGAGAAGAGGGGAGGAGGTGGAGAGGGAGTGCATCCTCTTCCTCGTAGTCAGTTGGTAGAGGGTTTGCGGGAAGAGAAGGTTTGCGGCTGAGGGTCTGTGGGCGGAAAGAATTCATAAAATCTTTAACAAATTATTTACAACGTACAAAAGTAAGTTGCTGTTAATATTTTATTTTAATAAATAATATTTATTGAACATGTGTATTTGTTTACGTCGTTATTTATATAATTATAATAATATTAACAGTGTACTCTGTACGTTGTTAATATTAAGTTTTAACATCGTACTTTATATGATGTAGAAAAGTTTATTGATAGTGTACCTTTTCTGTACGTCGTCGTTTGTATAAATATTATACTATTCGCAGCGCACATAATTAGGCGCGTTGTAAAAACTATTATTAATGGCATGCTCTAACTGCACGTCGTTAATGATGTGCTGCGGAAAGTTATATTTGTTGTAGTGATAGCAGTGTTCACTTGGTTAGTCAGATTAAGTCATTTTATCCAGTTGGTGTTTGACTAAACTAGATTACTTAACCCAATCATTCTGTGTTTGGTATTTAACGCCTAAACTTAAGTTGATGCACTGATATAAGCATCTTAAGTCCAGGCAATCTGCCTTACATCTCACCCCTTTTCTAAGTTTGGCAATCACAAACAAAGTAGCCTTTATGTGTTGGTGAGATGCTCAAGTCCTAGATCTATAGGAATATACTTTCTAAGGATTTGATCTAGACTAAGGCTAAAATTGATTTTAAAATTTCTAAAAATAAGAGAATTTTGAGAAAAATAAAGAATTTTGCCCTAGAATTTGGAAATTTTGAAAATAATTTTTGAAAATGATGGTCCTAGTCTATAAAACACATTCCTAGTTGGCGACGTAAATTTCTAAATTCACTTGGAGAAGTTTGATAAATATGTTAGCTAATTTTAACTTGGACTCAATATAAGTGAGTTCAATGTTGCCCTTAGCTACATGATCCCTGATAAAATGGTACCTAATCTCGATATGTTTAGTTCTTGAATAATGCACTGGATTTTTTGTTAGATTGATTGAACTAATATTGCCAATCATTACTTTTGTATTTGTTAAGTTTAAGTTAAAATCTTGTAGAGTGTGCATCAACCATAATAGTTGTGCAACACATTCTTCTATTGCTAAGGCAACACAGTGTTACTTTCTACTAAACCAGCTGACAAGTGATGGACCTAGTAATTGACATTCACCACTTATACTTTTATATTCTAGTTTACAACCAATATAGTCTGAGTCAGAATAACCTATGAGTTCAAAATTGAGTGTTCTAGGATACCAAATTCCAACGTTTGAAGTTCCTTTTAGATATCTAAAAATTATTTTTACGTTAGTTAAATGGGATTCTTTAGCACGGGTTTCGTATCTAACACACATACTGACTGTAAATAAAATATCTAGTTGACTTGTAGTTAAGTATAATAGGCTACCTATGGTACTCCGATAGTATTTTAAGTCAACTGATTTTTCATTTGGGTCATTGTCTAAGATTGTGTTAGTTGCCATTGGTGTTTTTATTTCCTTGGTGTTTTCCATTCTAAATTTTTTTAATAATTCCTTAGTATATTTTTATTGATAAACGTAATTTTCTTCATTCATTTGTTTAATTTGTAATCCTAAAAGGTAAGTTAGTTTTCCTACTAAACTCATTTCAAATTTTTATTCCATTAAGGTTATAAATTCTTTTAAAAGTTCTGAGTTGGTTGAGCCAAAGATTATATCATCTACATATACTTGGGCTATGAAGATGTCTTGTTTGATTGACTTTACAAATAAGGTTGGGTCAATTTATTCTTGATTGAATCCTTTGGAAATTAGGTAGAAGGTCAATTGTTCATACCAGGTTCTAGATATTTGTTTAAGACCATATAAGACTTTTTTAAGTTTAAAAACATAGTTAGAATGATCTAGACTCTCAAATCTAGGTGGTTGACCTACATACACTCCTTCTTTTATTAGCTCATTTAAAAAGATAGATTTAACATCCATTTGATAAAGTTTAAATCCTTTATGAGCTGCATAGCTAAGTAGCATTCTAATAGATTCAAGTCTAGCTACTGGGGCATAGGTTTCATCATAGTCAAGTCCCTCGACTTGACTAAACCCTTTAGCCACTAGTCTAGCCTTATTTCTAATAATTTCTCCATTTTCACTTAGTTTATTTCTAAACACCCATTTTATTTCTATTACCTTTTTATTGTTAGGTGGTAATACTAAGTCTCAAACTTCATTTCTTTCAAATTGGGCTAATTCTTCCTATATGGCTATGATCTAGTCTGGGTCAAGTAAGGATTCTTCTATCATTTTGGGTTCAATTTTTGAGATCAAGGATATTTGACTTAAATTTCTAAAGGATGACCTAGTCTGAACTCTTAAGTCTGAATTACTAAATATTTGGTCAATTGGATGATTTGGGTTTACTCTTATGGTTCTAGTAAGTTCATTCAGTTGAAGTTGATCTTCTTCTTCATGACTTAGGTTTTCACTTGCTCCCCCTTGACTAGTGGTACCTCGAAAAAATTCGATTGTTTGATTTTGGATTTGTTCTAGGTTTTGGTTAGACTCTTCAAATTTTACATTTGAGGTTTCTTCAATTCTTAGTGTAACTTTGTTATATACTCTGTAACCTCTATTGTTTAGTGAGTAACCTATAAAGATTTCATTTTCTATTTTGAGGTAAATTTTCCTAAGTATTCTCTTGTATTTAGTATATAGACTGGACATCCAAATACTTTAAAAGTATTTAATATTAGGTTGTTTATTATAATAGAGTTCAAATGATGTTTTACTATATGTTTTGTTTATAGTGGTTCTGTTTTGTACATAGCAGATTGTGCTAACAACTTCTACCTAAAAGTAGTTTGGTAGATTATACTCATTTAGCATTATCCTAGAGGCTTTAAGTAGAGTTCTGTTCTTTCTTTCTACTATTCCATTTTGTTAGGGTGTTTTAGGGTATGAATATTCGTGATGATAACCATTTTCAAGGCAGAATTGATTAAAATTGTGATTTCTAAATTCACCTCCATTGTCACTTCTGATTCTTTTAATTTTTTGGTCTTTTTCATTTTCAATTTTTTTGCAAAAATAACTAAAGATTTCAAATGTTTCATCCTTATTTTAAAGAATTTTATCCAAATAAATCTAGAGTAATCATCTATTATTACTAGGTAATATAGGCTTCCGTTTATTGATTTAATCCCATGAGAGTCAAATAAGTCTAAGTGCAATAGTTCTAGTATTGAATTTGTTTGAAGTTGATTAGTTGATTTGTGAGTAGACTTTATTTGTTTTTCTTGTTGACAGACATTATAAATTGTTGAATCTAAGTTAGGCAATTTTTGTAAGCCTCTAACTAATCCATTTAATTTACTTCAATTTCTAAAGTTTGTGTGTGACATTCTTCTATGCCATAACTAAGTTTCTTCCTTTTGTGTTAAGTAACACTTAAGTGAGGAAGTGGTTAGGTTAATTGCATAGATATTGTCTTTTCTAAACCTTTTAGACTTATAGAAGGGTTGTCTAAGTGCTTAATTAAGCATTCAGAGGATAGGAACCTAACCTTATATTCAGAATCACACAATTGACTAATGCTGAGAAGGTTGTATTTGAGATTTTCAACAAGTAATACTTTCTTAACAATAAAATAAGTTTTAAGTTCAATATTATCTACCCCAATTATCTTGAGTTTGTCATTGTTTCCAAAGGCAACTGTTCCTAACCTTTTGTATGTTAATTGAGTGAACTTGATGTGATCCCCCGTCATGTGTTTGGAGCAACCACTGTCCAGTATCCACTTGGTTTCCTATAATAGGTAGGAGTTAATATCAATTTACATTGAGCTTACTTTAATGTTAATTTTTGATTTAAAGTTTAAGTTTAATTTAATTTAAAGTTTTAAGTTTAATTTCGATTTTAATTTAAAGTTTTAAGTTTAACTTAAGTTTAATTTCAATTTAAAGTTTTAATTTAACTTAAGTTTGATTTTAATTTAAAGTTTTAAGTTTAACTTAAGTTTGATTTTTAAGTTAAAGTTGAATTTGACTTGAATTTAGATTAAATTTAGTCCTTAGTCATCTCATCCGATCTATATTTTCAATCAAGGAATTTTATAATTTTGTGAGATGAGTTAAAATTTAATTTCAAGGATTGGTTTAACTTAGTGTTAGATTGAGGCTTAGCTTTGAGTTCAACAAATAGATATTTTTTGGATAAACTTCTGGGCTATGGTGAGTCACCTGGACATCATTAGAGTAATCATACCTTCGAGGTTTTCCAAATAGTCCTATGATCCTATCCACTGAACTTAGTATAAAATCTTGATTTAACTAGTTAGGATTTGTAAGGGATAACTTTAATTAGTTCCGCTAAGCCAAATGCACAAGGTCGAAGTCATATCTTTCTATACATGCATAGACAGACCTTCTCTAATCTACTATCATCCAATACTTCACCAGTATCATTGATCAAGTTAAACTGTCGTCCCTATTTTAGACTAGTCCTTATTACCCATCCGGATAAATTATTATTTTGAATGTGCCAACTAATTTGGAGTCTCTCCCTGAATTATTGAATCTTTTGGGTTAAGTTTTGGGTCTATGTGGATTAGTTTTATAGTTGTAGTATACTTGCTTATAGTTTTTATTTATATTATATTTATTTAAGTTAGGTTTAAATAACTTAAGGTTTTTCTTTTGTTTTGTATTTATTTTTGAAGATTTAATTTTAGAGTTTAAGGGAGAGTCTTTTGATTTATATAATGGATTTTATCTTTAAGTATATAATATCGATTGAGTCCTACTTGCATGGTTAGACACACTTTCGGAACCCAAGCTTTACTTTAATTTTTATTTTGGTTAACTAAAGATATAAAGGATTTGTTGGTTGAGTTGGGCTTATATTCGAGTTCGGACTTATTGTACACAACTCTTTGTGATCCAAGTATCATGTCAAGGTACTTAGATCAAGTTATGAATTTTTCAAATAATTCCTTTGGTTTAACCATTTCATTTCTCAATCTGAAATTATCCTCCTCAAGTTTTGTAACTTTAGTTGACATTCAATTTGAATTGGTTCAGTTGTTGAGTTTAGTTGTTCATTAAGTGATTTATTTTCTTTACTTAGATCGCTTATTTGATTTCCATAAGTAGTTAATTTTCTATTTAAGCATACAATGATTTTAAAGAACTTTTTATTTAAACTAAGGTATACCTTATCGAAACCTTCGGAAACGAGTATGGACTCGTGACTTGATTCAGGTTTGGACCTGTCTTTCGACTTGCTCTCCGATTCTGATTTGTAAGCCATCAGCGCGAGGTAGATCCTGTGCTTTGGTTCTGCGCCGTCTGATTCATCTCCGGATGATTTGTCCCAAGTTGCCTTGAGTCCTTCTTTCTGGTTATTTTGGATTTGTCGTCTTTCACCTTTGAGCACTCGTTCTTGTAGTGCACTTTCTTGTTACATCCAAAACAGGCCACATTCTTGTTGTTAGAGTTGGAGGCGGAGTTGATCTTCTGCAAATCTTTTTTGCTGAAATTCTTCTTTCTCCTGGTGAACATCTTTCTTACCAAGTTCACCAGGTATTCTTCATCCTCTAAGTCTTGGTCAGACTTAACATCAGGTTCAGGTTTGGTTCTAGACTTTTCTTTTGAGGAGCCTGCAAAAAGAGAAACACCTTTCTCGACCTGCTTAGAGTTAGTCTGTTCATGGAGTTCAAGCTCACAGAATAATTCATCTAATTTTAATTTAGATAAGTTCTTCAAAATTTTGTAGGCATCCACGATGGATGGCCACAGTGCATTTCGGGGAAACACATTTAGGGCATACCTTATCAGGTCACAGTTCTCCATCTGATGGACGATGGTGTGAAGTTCATTGAGAATGTCCTTTATTCTTGCATGGAGTTGATTTGCAGATTCTCCTTCCTGCATTTTTATGTTAAATAGTTTATTTAAATAAAGATACCTTTTTGTTACCTTAGCATCGTTGGTTTCCTCATGCAATTCGATGAGTTTATACCATAGCTCCTTCGCATTTTCGTGTGGGCCGACGCGGTTCAATTCTTCCTTCGTCAACCCTCACTGGAGTGTGTTGAGATCCTTGAAGTTGATTTGAGCCTTCTTCTTCATTTCCGGATTCTAATGTTCTGGGTCCATTGGAATTCCAGTGTTATCGATGGGAGCCTTGTAACCTCTTGTGATACTGAACCATTGGTCGAAGTCGGTCTTCGATATACCACCATCCTCTTCTTCCAGTTCGGAAGTCATCACCGTTGAAGAGGTGAGGACGGATAATGCTCAATCCTTCATCTTGGGTCATTTCACAGCTGTAGATAGAGAACTAAAACGAGGTACCAAGACTTGGTCTTAGATTAGTAGTGTTTGAAAAAATGAAAAAAACTGACGACTTGAGTGGTATTGCACTAACTTCAAGTAAAGGTCGAATAAGAAAGAGTTATTTGAAGAGGCAAGATTTACCAATTCAAATGAAGTCTGAAAAACTGAAATCCGTAAAGAAACTAAAATAATTCCCCCTGGTTTGATCGGTGGTTGCACCAATTCAAAGTAAAACCACCTCTAATACCACTTGTTGGATCGATTACTCATGTAAAAGATGAACAACACAGGAAACACGGGTGGTTTTACTTGGTTCGGAGCCTTAGTGACTCCTACTCCAAGACCCAGGTCCCGCAGACCTATCGATGGGTAATCCACTAAAAATCTTTTCCAGTACCTCCAGAAGAGGAAATCGAGTACAGAGAAAGTTCAAAGAAGTGTAACAGACTACATTTTTCGTTTGCAGAATTTAATTATAACTAGAAATCTTGTTACCGACACTTTAGGAATTGATGTGAAAGCGCTCGTGTGTCAGAGTCGGTCTTCTTGTCACGATCGAAAGTCCTCGGAGTAGTCGTCGGATGCAGAAGCTTCATAGCAGAGTTGTAGTAGGAGCCCGGACCAGTCAGAGATTCAATTGGACGTGTAATAGCTCGTATATGTGTTATTGTTCAATGCCTTATCGAGACAACCTTATAAAAGGCATAGAAGGTACCTTCCATAGCCATGGAAGGCGCCTTCAATATGACAAATTTGATTCCGAACAGTCTGACACTTATCTACTACAACGCCAAAAATTTATCATGCCGAAGACACCTTCCATAGCTATGGTGTTGGTGCAATATCCCCTAGGTCAGGTTGACCAGGTTGACTAAACTTGAGTTGGCTCAAGTTTGAGTCTAGATGTTTGGGTTTCAATGTTTGACAATACATGAAGATTGCATGTGTAATTGTCCGATTGGGGAGATTGTTGGAGCAATTCTCCTCTGATAAAAGGATGACCAGTTGATGTGAAGAAGAGTCAAGTAGGTCAAAGTTGACCGGATACTTGACTGGAAAGTCCTAGTGAGTGAAGCTAGGTAGTTGAAAGTCCTGGTGAATTAAGCCAGGCATTTGGAATGGTGAGTGAAGTCAGGCAGTCGGAAGCCCTGGTGAGTGAAGCTAGGCAGTTAGCAAATCTTGGTGAGTGAAGCCAGGTGAAAGACCTAGTAAGTGAAGCTAGGCAGTTGAAAATCCTGGTGAGTGAAGCCAGGTGAAAGCCCTAGTGAGTGAAGCTAGACAGAGGAAAATCCTGGTGAGTGAAGCCAGGTGAAAACCCTAGTGAGTGAAGCTAGGCAGAAGGAAAATCCTGACGAGTGAAACTAGGTGAAAGCCCTAGTGAGTGAAGCTAGGCAGATGAAAATCTTGGTGAGTGAAGCCAGGAGAAAGTCCTGGTGAGTAAAGCCAGGCAGTAGAAATCCAGGTGAGTCAAGGTTGACCAGACACCTATTGTTGGAAAGCCCAAGTGGGTTAAAGGATTGACTAAATACTTGGCACGAGGAAATCTAGATGGGTCAAGGGTGACCGGACATCTGGTGGAAGTCCAAGTGGGTCATGGAGAAATGGACACTTAGCACAAGACGGTAAGTCCAAGTGGGTCAAGGTTGACTAAATACATGGCACGAGGAGAAAAGTCCAAGTGGGTCAAAGGATTGACCAGACACTTGGTGAAGAAGTCCCAGCAGGTCAAGGTTGACTGGATGCTAG
Source organism: Zingiber officinale (assembly GCF_018446385.1). Classification (NCBI taxonomy): domain Eukaryota; kingdom Viridiplantae; phylum Streptophyta; class Magnoliopsida; order Zingiberales; family Zingiberaceae; genus Zingiber; species Zingiber officinale. The sequence goes on along the minus strand of NW_024589988.1, from coordinate 113,264 downwards.
GCATGAGGAGTTCCAACAGGTCACGGTTGACCAAATGTTGGAATTGCGGACCCTTGAGCTTGAGTTAAGCAAGTCAAGGGTGTTTAATCGATCAGCCGATCTATTGAATCGAAGCCCAATTGATTAGCCGATCGATTGGGAGAGTGCTGCGACAAGCAGCAACCCAATCGATCGGTCGATCGATTGGGAACAATTATCGCGAGTACAGAAGTTTCCCCAATCGATCAACCGATCGATTGGGCAATGCCAATTAATCAGGTGATCGATTAGGGCTGGATTCTCATGAAGACGCAAGGGAGGATGAATCGATTCAAGCCTCCCCAATCGATCAGCCGATCGATTGGGAAACCACCATTGCGCTGGATGCAAGTTTTGGATGGCTAATATTGATGTGATTTGGCGTGATAATCGATTGAGAGCAAACCCAATCGATTGGGAGCCCTAGGAGCGCACAGTATAAAGCCTGTGGCGAGATTTCTTCTCAGCAACGCTTACACGATTCTCCACTTCTACTGTTCACCAGACCTCGAGTGTGGAAGACAAGTAATGTTGCACTCTCCAGCTGGTCCAGAGGCGTTCTCATCAACAAGGTCAAGCATGAAGAGGGTAGTTACCGAGAAGGAGTGTTTTCATTAGTGGAGTGTGTGTCGCGTGTGGATCCTTGGATTAGTCACCTCTTTTTAAGGTGGATACCAAGTAAATCCTTTTGTTAGCATTGTAAGTGTTGTTTCGTATTCATTCCGCTGCATATCATCATCACGAAGCAAGATGACGAGCGCGCGATGAGCTATTCACCCCCTCTAGCACAAATCGACCCTAACACATGGAAGGCGCCTTTTATGAACAATACGAAGACGCCTTCACTGCTTGAAGGCGCCTTCAGACCTATTCATTCGAAGGTAATTTTCTCCTCTTTGCCCTGTAAAACAATGCTAGTCAAAAATACCATGCAAAACAAGTATTAGGAAAATTTAATAATAATAAAGAGTAGTAATTAGTTCTTGTCCTCCCAGGACCAGGAACTAGTTAAGGTCCTAGCTTAGGGATCCCAAATGGACCTAAACTGGATCGACGTCTACTGTCCCTTCAACCGGGACACGTCCTCACTTGGTCACTCTCCTCCAGTGATTTACCTTAACCTACTAGTTTTCCAGACATCCGGTCAGCCCGTCGACCTACCTGGACTTCATGCTAGCTATCTGATTGGCTTGTCGACCTAGCTGGATTTCCTGTCAGATATCTAGTCGGTTCGTTGACATATCTAGACTTCTTCTGCACACTTAATCAGGTTATTAAATCACAACAAAACCTAACTTAACTTGTCATTTATTAAAACCTGAGTTAGACCGTTAGTGTAAAACTGCACCAACAAAAATGACTTGATCATTGGTAACCGTTGGATCAGAAGAGAAGGGAGGATAGTTAATTTGTATGAAAAGGCATGCGTCAATTGTCACTTCAGAGAATGAGATAGTGAGACATGTGGCGCTTTCTCATAAATGAACATTTATGATGGATAAGACAACCAAATTATTATGCTAAAAAATTCTCTCCCATGTATCATAGGTGCATTACTTGGCATATGAAGCGTCTGACATGCATCTTTCCTAGAAAGATAAAACTGACTATAACATTGATGGACTTAAAGAAGCATAGTCAGCTGATCAGATCACTAATCGGGTGATCAAGTAATAATAAGGTTTGGGTCTCTTCAGTCGGCCACAAACCTCCTTTAACTAGACTTAAGAGGGATGCTAGTGATGTGGTATGCTACGAGCAAACCCAGAGGTGATGTGACAGTCAAAGTCAAGATGAGGTGTTGGTCAAAGTCAGGGTGAGGTAACAGTTAGAATCAGAGTATAGATAACTGAATAAGCTATTTTCACCAAGGCTCAGCTCCTCACTTGGCATTATGACCTTTAGCAGTATAAAGCCAGTTAGCCTAGGAGTTGGTCGTGCTTAACGTATGCCCCTCAAAATACGGTCGGGTGGCCCCAAGGGTCGGTCAGACAGGGAGAATTTATCACTTTGCTCGATGATAAGTTATGCAGAATAAACCCGAACAACCCTAACACGAGCCAAGCATATGGGGCTTGGCTCCCCATCCTTCATAAGTATTCTCCCAGCATACAACAAAGGCAGTTGATCCTGTCCGAGCGCTGAGTCGACGGACGCTGGGGACGTGGCACGCTCCGCTGTCTCCGACTGGTGGTGTAGATCTCCGGTGAACCTGCAAAGAAGCCGAGCCGGGAGGGGTTTCCCGGCGACGGCCCTCCGACGCTCAAGTCAGGCAACGAGAAATGAGAGAGGCAGCGTAACTGTGGCTACAGTGAGGATTGCGCATACATTCGTCGACGTCTGGGGGTCCTTATATAGGACCCCGAGGAGGCGCGAGCACGCTTCTTGATGCGTGCACGTTTCCCCAAACATACCTTAACGATCCCATGTCAGAAAAGTACCCCTGACGTCATTCCGCAATCGTCCGAGCATATCCCGGATGTGACGGTGGAAGTTTCCACTGTATGATCCTGTGTACGGATCGGTCGCCAACCCTGCTGCCTGTCAGCGGCAGATGTCTCGAGGATGATGTTATCCCCTGTCTCCTTTGTCCTCTTACGCCTCCTGTCTGTTCCAGGGCCGAGCAGTTCGGTCGCTCGGCAGGCATATCACTTCTGCCCCGGTTGTAGGTATCGGTCCGACTGGGAGGACTCCTGGTCGTATGCTCGGATGAGATTACTCCTGCCTGTCTTTGTTGTCTTGTGCCTCGGCAGAACGGACAACCCGCTCGGCCCTGAAACCTTTTTACCTTGAGCATCGGAAACCCGACCCCTAGTCGGGTTGTCTTTCATTTGGCTCGGGAGATTCACGGCCGGTCGGTCGGCCTGCTTCGTCCGGTCGGTCGGGTCTCAGGGTTGAATCCCTTGACCTTTGACCTCCACGTGTCGTTGACCTTCCACCAACGAGGGTCCCCCGTCCTTACCACCGGATCACATGTCTCCCCTTCAAGTCTAGTCGAAGGAGGCGCTAAGTCCGACTGACTGGACTGCCGGTCGGCCTGAGTGACACCGCTCTGTCATTTCTGGAATGTTCCTCCTCACGGTCGTTCGGGCTGTTACTGCTACTGGCTTTGCAACCGTGTCGACGGTTAACACTGACGCCCTTCGGATCTCCTCGAAATTCATGCAAATCCTCTCCATTAAGACGAGCACGCACGCTGCGTGCCATAATGGCGGTCATTAAATGCGCCCTTGTGGCATGGTGCCACGTGGCGCCTCCGCTGGCGCCATCGTACGGCTCGGCGACGTGTTCGAGGGGACATCGGCGGTTTGAAATGAACGGCCTAATGTGGGCCTCGATTCCTATGACCTGCATCCAACGGTCGAGGCCGATCGGGCCCGACCTTATAAAGTCTTCACCTTCTTCCTCCGCCGCACCCTTGCCTTCGCGTGTCCCGCGGCCTTCTTCGGTGCTTCAGCGTTCCAGCGACTCCGATTTTCCGTTCTTTGACTATTCCCCGCCTCCTTCCTTCGATCCTCAGCTTCTTAGTAAGGTTCTTCCGCCTTTCTTCCTTTGATTCCTGTGTTTTCTTCGCACTCTTGGCCACGTTTCGTCCTTTGGTTACTGTTTTGCTCCTTTTCTCGCTTGCGCATTTGCTTTCCCTTTCGATTTCTGCTTCCTCCATTGCTCTAACGATGGCCAGTTCCTCTCAGCCTGCGGACCCGGCTCTCGGCCCATGGTATACCACTATGGAGTCGCGGTTTGATCGGCGCGATGCCGAGAGCCTGTTTAACGCTTTTGATATCCCTTCCGATTTTGAACTGATTTTACCTTCACCTTCCGCTCGGCCGCATAAACCACCGAGCGGCGCCTTTTGTCTTTTCCGTGACCAATTCGTAGCCGGTCTACGGTTTCCCCTCCACCCCTTCATTGTTGAAGTTTGCAACTTTTTTGGCATTCCGCTCGCCCAATTGGTTCCCAACACTTTTCGCCTCTTGTGCAGTGTTGTGGTCTTATTTAAGATTCACAACATTCCCCTCCGCCCGGAGGTCTTCTATTATTTTTATTACCCCAAGCAGTCCGAGCCGGACACTTATCTGCTTCAAGCTCAGCCCAGCTTAGTCTTTTTTGATAAGCTGCCCTCTTCCAACAAACATTGGAAAGAGAACTTTTTCTACCTTCGTGTTCCCGGGCGGCTCCCCTTTCATACGAAATGGCAGGTCGGACCGCCCATCTCTCCCGAGCTGAAGAAATTTAAGACCCGACCGGACTATCTTCAAGCAGCGAATCTGCTAGCAGGTCTGAAGCTCGACATCAACAAGCTCCTACCTGAAGGAGTGATGTACATATTTGGTTTGAGTCCGAGCCGGACCCCCCTCCCGAGTAGCTTCGGTAAGAACTTCACTTGTACATTTGCTTGAGTTCTAACTGATTTCCTTCTCTTTTCTTTGCAGCGAATATCGTAATGGAGTCGGTGTTGTTCGGGATTTTGAAAAAGAAAGCGGCCGCGCTCGAAGCGGCAGCGACCAAGGAAATGGAGCAATTGGGCATTGCTCCGGTCGGCTCGCACGAGGATGAGAGTGAAGCGTAAGCAGGCGAGTCGGCTGCTCAGGCTTCACCTATGGTTTCCACTGGCGGTGCAACTTCTAGCAAAGAACCGGCCGTTCAGGAGGAAAGCTCCGATCCGGAGGACGAACTCTCGTTCGACAGGAAGAGACGACGAGTTGAGAAGCCCCTCCGTTCGGCAACCTCCGTAGTGCAAGCGTCTGAGCGGACGGGCACCGCCTCTCAACGCGGCAAAGCACCATCGGTTGAGGCTCTCTCCTCCGACCGGACTCTCTCTCAGTTGGAGGCGCCTGCGGCCCCCATCGAAGAGGTTCCGGTTACCTCCCTTCCTCTTGCACCACGCCGAGTCCTCCGCTCGGGCATTTTGTCCACCTTGTCCAGCCCAGCCTCCGATCCTTTGGCGTCCGCTCAGACGACTCCGGGTCGGCGCCGTACTGTTAGGGCCACTCTGCATCTCCCTATTGAGGCGTTCATGGTCAAGTTCGATCGGCCTACAACCCCCGAGCATATGATCACTATGAAGGGGCCTCTCGCTGAGATGTGGGCGGACGCTCGGGCCCGTGTGGCCATGATACCGCTCGACAAGCTGGCTGACAGCTATATGCAGCAGTCCACAGGAGTAAGCTTTGTTTCCTCTTCTTTATGTAGTCTTTCCGATCGGCCTTTTAACCTTTCCGTGTACATCAGCGATGGGTGGAAGAGGTTGCTGCCTCCAACCGCTTAGCAATGGTGGAGGACGAGCTGAAGAGGCTGAAGAGTCAGGGCGGCCCGTCGTCTTCCCGAGGCCCTTCTTATGCCGAGCTGCAGAAGGAGCTCGCCAAAACCAAGGATCTGTTAGAGGCCGAGAGAAAGAAGACGTCCAACCAGGCGTACACGTTGGAGCAGCTTAAGAAGCAGGTCAAAAGTTATGACCACAAAATTGAGCTCGCCACCACTCGGAAGAACACCGTCATTGTTGATCTGGAAAAGAAGAATGTGGAAGCCCGAGCTGCAGAAGGAGCTCGCCAAAACCAAGGATTTGTTAGAGGCCGAGAGAAAGAAGACGTCCGACCAGGCGTACACGTTGGAGCAGCTTAAGAAGCAGGTCAAAAGTTATGACCACAAAATTGAGCTCGCCACCACTCGGAAGAACACCGTCATTGCTGATCTGGAAAAGAAGAATGTGGAAGCCCGAGCTCTGCAGCAACGTGTGAATGAGCTGGCCGAGATGCTAGAAGGGGAGCAGAAAGGCCGCTCGGAGGAGGTGACCAAACTCAAGGACGATTTGAAGGCCTTGCAGGAGGCTCTTGATGCTTCTCACGCTGCCTTCAAAGAGTACCAAGAGGCGGAGCCAGGCCGCGTCGCCGCCTTGAGGTAAAACTACATACGCTCGGCGGAATTTGTGGAGAAGGTGTGCGACCGGCTGGTCATCGCCTTCGAGTTGGCCATCACCGCCACGGCGGATTATCTGAAGTCCAAGGGTCAGCTCCCCGAGTCCGTGGTCATCCCTGCTACGGAGCATGCGGCGCTTCTCACTACCATCCCAAAGTATATTTTTGACTTCCTTGAATGAAGTATTTTCAGTAATTCTTCCAACCGATGAGACTTTAATTTTCATGTGGCGTTTGTAACTTTTAAATGCTAATTTTAAATGAATGCCCACTCTTGCTGCGTTAGCCTTTCATTTCGAGTGTTCCTTTTGACTATGCCGACCGGTCGCTAGACCTTTTTCCCGCAGGGGATTTCTTAATTTCACCGTTCGGTTAAACGACCCCCCACTATGCCTGGGACTTCTGAGTTTGTCGCTGGGGTGTTTGTCTTTACTGTGCCGATCGGTCAAACGACCTTCCACTCCCTGGGATTTCTATGAGCTTTTCGCTTAGTGTTTTTCTTTACTGCGCCGATCGGTCAAACGACTTTTCATGGACTTTCTGCTAGTGTCTCGCTGAAGTGGTTCAACGCGACGCTGCCTCATCTGGGGGGTTTATAGTCGCTAGTTCGACTCTAGAGTTTAACGTCGCCGCTCGACGGTCTTCAAGCCGAGGGGTTTATAGTCGCCGGTCCGACTCTAGAGTTTAACGTCGCCGCTCGACGGTCTTCAAGCCGGGGGGTTTATAGTCGCCGGTCCGACTCTAGAGTTTAACGTCGCCGCTTGACGGTCTTCAGGCCGGTGGGTTTATAGTCGCCGGTTCGACTCTAAGATGTAACGTCGCTGCTCGACGGTCTTCCGGCCGGAAGGTTTATAGTCGCCGGTTCGACTCTAAGATTTAACGTCGCTGCTCGACGGTCTTCAGGCCGGAGGGTTTATAGTCGCCGGTTCGACTCTAAGATTTAACGTCGCTGCTCGACGGTCTTCAGGCCGGAGGGTTTATAGTCGCCGGTTCGACTCTAAAATTTAACGTCGCTGCTCGACGGTCTTCAGGCCGGAGGGTTTATAGTCGCCGGTTCGACTCTAAGATTTAACGTCGCTGCTCGACGGTCTTCAGGCCGGAGGGTTTATAGTCGTCGGTTCGACTCTAAGATTTAACGTCGCTGCTCGACGGTCTTCCGGCCGGAGGGTTTATAGTCGCCGGTTCGACTCTAAGATTTAACATCGCTGCTCGACGGTCTTCAGTTCGGAGGGTTTATAGTCGCCGGTTCGACTCTAAGATTTAACGTCGCTGCTCGACGGTCTTCAGGCCGGAGGGTTTATAGTCGCCGGTTCGACTCTAAGATTTAACGTCGCTGCTCGACGGTCTTCAGTTCGGAGGGTTTATAGTCGCCGGTTCGACTCTAAGATTTAACGTCGCTGCTCGACGGTCTTCAGGCCGGAGGGTTTATAGTCGCCGGTTCGACTCTAAGATTTAACGTCGCTGCTCGACGGTCTTCCGGCCGGAGGGTTTATAGTCGCCGGTTCGACTCTAAGATTTAACGTCGCTGCTCGACGGTCTTCCAGCCAGAGGATTTATAGTCGCCAGCTCGACTCTAAGATTTAACGTCGCTACTCGACGGTCTTCAGGCCAGAGGGTTTATAGTCGCCGGTTCGACTCTTCGACATCGAGCATGGGGCTCGGATAATATACGCCCGGCTGAACGACACGGGGCCTTCGACATCGAGCATCGGCTCGGATAATATACGCCCGGCTGAACGGCACGGGGTCTTCAACATAGAGCATGTGGCTCAGATAATATACGCCCGACCGAACGGCACGGGACCTTCGACATCGAGCATCGGCTCGGATAATATACACCCGGCCAAACGGCATGGGGTCTTCAATATCGAGCCTGTGGCTCGGATTATATATACCCGGCCGAACGGCATGGGGTCTTCGACATCGAGCCTGTGGCTCGGATAATATACACCCGGCCGAACAACACGGGGTCTTCGACATCGAGCCTGTGGCTCGGATAATATACACCCAGCCGAACGACACGGGGTCTTCGACATCGAGCTTGTGGCTCGGATAATATACACTCGGCCGAACGGCATGGGGTCTTCGACATCGAGCTTGTGGCTCGGATTATATATACCCGGTCGAATGGCACGGGGTCTTCGACATCTAGCATGTGGCTCGGATAATATACACCCGGTCGAACGGCACGGGGTCTTCGACATCGAGTCTGTGGCTCCGATAATATACACCCGCCCGACCGGCACAGGGTCTTTGTAACGCCCGCCCTTCTTACCCAACCAAAGGCGGCGCTACGTTCTTTATACTACTTACGTACATGCTTTGGTTATACTATAGCATGTACGTAAGTAGTATAAAGAACGTAGCGCCGCCTTTGGTTGGGTAAGAAGGGCTCACTACACACACATCAAGCTCCTTCCTGCCGCTCCAAGTAAGTACAGTTGCATAATTTATTTGTATGCAAAATAGTATGATACTCTAAGATACATGAATGGTAGCCTAGGAAGGATACCTTAAGCTATACCCTAGAGAATGGTGCATGATGATAAGTAGGATGCATGAATGGTAGCCTAGATACAAGAACCTTAGGCTATAACATAAGAGGAATAATGAATCGGAGCAGAAATTGTTATTCTAAGTTCGGGGACGAACTTTCAATAAGTAGGGGAGTTTGTAACACCCCTAGAAAGCCTAGATAAGAAAATAAGGGTAATGAGAGTACGAATGAAAAGAAGATGTAAATATTCTATATTAAGATGGATTTAGATGATTAAAACTTTATGAAAGAAAAATAAAGTTGAGAATATAATCATCTATACATGATTTAAAATGTATGGAATTAATGTGGACAAAAGAAAGAAATAAGAGATAATATGTACATGTATGAAATATTTATGCATAATGCATAATATATATGAATTATTATGTGTAAAAGAAAATAAAATGTTAGAAGAGATATTGAACCTTGGATCTCTTGTAGAGAACATGTATAGGATACCAAAGGGGATAGGAGAATTATTAGTAAAGAGAGGAAGGATTAAGTAGTTAAGAATAAGAAAGGATTCTTTCTACTTAAACAGAAAAAGAAGTAAAAATATGCATAACCAAGTTTTGAACATTGGTTCTCTTGTGGATGCATGCATGTGTTAACCAATTGGGATAAGAGAGGATATTGTAAGAGGAGAGATAGAAAATTTTATTAAAGGAGAGAAAAGAGAGAGATTAAGAGAGAACTCACAAGGCATATCTCTAGAATATTCCTATCATAAAGAAGAGGAATAAATGGGGAGGATGAATCAAGTCAAATTTCCTCCCCTCATTTTAGTATAAATAGGCATGGAGGGGTGACTTCAAATTCATCCTCCACTCCTCTCCCTCTCCTCCTCCCTCTTGTGCCGAGACCCTCCCCTCTCTTCTTCTTCTTGTTGCCAAGCAACACAAGAGGAAGGAAGCTCCTCTTCCTCCTCACACCCTCCCTCTTCTTTCTTCCTTGTTGTTGCCGAGCAACACAAGAGGGAGAAGCTTCTTCTTCCTCCCCTCTCCACCAAAAGACCTAACCACTCCTTTCCCTCCATTGGTGCCGAACCTAGCAAGCAAGAAGAAAGGTCCAAGCAAGTTCTCAATTCTAGGAAACTTAAGCGAAGAAGGTAAGCTTCCCCTCACCTGTGGTACAAGGCTTTTTTTTATATGTTTTTATGTGAAATTTAGGTAATGCCATGATATGTGATAGCATATGAAATGCTATACATAATGAGAAGAATGAAATATATGTAATTGCCATGATATGTGATAGCATATGAAATGCTATACATAATGAGAAGAATGAAATTATGTGAATGCCATGATATGTAATAGCATATGAAATGCTATACATAATGAGAAGAATGAAAAATGAAATGCATGAAAGATTGTTAAGGATATGATATGATAGTTATGCATGATAAATTACTTTGTATGGTTTGTACCAAGGGTGGGCTCAGTAACCCGGGGTCGATGGAATAAGACTCGGGCCTCGTCAGTAATGGGCTTCTGATGCCCTAGGTCGATGGAGTAAGACTCGGGCCTAGTATGTATGTATGGTAGGGTTCAAGACTTGCTACCTTGGACCTACGTATGATGTATGTGGTACAAACCGGGATCCCCAATGATGATGATATTAATTTCAAGTACTTACAAGTATAAGTTTTCAAATTCATGATGCATTGCCTGCATATGTGCTTGAATTAGCTAATGATTTGATATGATGCCATGATGATATGAATATGATACCTTTGTATGTTATATGCTTATGATATTACGCATGATATTAATATACGATGATTTTCGGTTTTAGTGAGTAGGAAAGGAACTTACTGAGCCATGAGTGCTCACAGCTTACTTTCCTTGTACCGCAGATCAAAGAACTGGATGAACTAGAGGAGCAACAGGAGGAGCGGATAAGGATGTGTGTGGTGGTGGCTCGGCAAAGAACGATCCGGACGGATTAATATGATTTCAATATATGCAATTTAATCTGTGATATCATGCTTAATAAATTAAATTCTTTAAAGTTTTTATTCTTCCGCTGCTATAGTATAACCAAAGCATGTACGTAAGTAGTATAAAGAACGTAGCGCCGCCTTTGGTTGGGTAAGAAGGGCGGGCGTTACAGTCTTCGACCTCGAGCCTGTGGCTCGGATCGGCATCGAGCTCGTGGCTCGGATATGATGGAAACCCGGCCGATTGGCATGGGAGCCCTTGCTCGAGAGAATATGATAAATTCTATGACCGAAAAAGAATATAACTAAAAAACTGACCTGCAGATCAGCAGAAAATCTAACTCAATTTCTCGACTCCCGAATACCCGTGGAGTGAGGAGGATACGATATCGTCGAAACCCATCAAAGTCATGAGTAGGGCGGAACTTTCCGGGTCGTCCGTCGTCTGTATAGTGATGCAAAGTGGCTGTGTTGTCGAACTTACCCAGATATTCGTCCAGGTCGGTGGTCTGATTGTATTCCCCGATCGCCGGAGGCGTGTAACGCCTTGGTAGCAGATCACGCAGGATGGCCTCAGAGAACTGCCTATTGATCCGCTCTGGGGACGAGTCTGTCTTTAGCGCCTTGCCTTTTCTATTGTCCCGCTCGGGGGCTTCGTCTGACGAAAATCCTCGCTCGAGGTTGGCTTGCGTGACCTCTAATGGCGTTTGGAATACAGCCCGATGGAACGGTATTGGGGCAAGCAGAGCTTCCATTTGAGTGTCGGTCGAACCTTTGTTCTGGCCCCATATTGAGAGCTACTCTGGCCGGTCGTCTGGTGTCGCCCGACCGCCTGATGCCAACGTTGCCTGTTGCGCCAGCCGATCGGCTTGAGCCTTTTGATGCCGCTCGACTATCTTGGCCGCCCGCGCTTGGATGAGCGCGTCTAATTCTTCGAGGGAGAGCGTCACCATGAGTTGGCATCCAGCTTCTTCCATCCTCTAGGCTCGGATTCAGGTGCGTTCCCACAGACGGCGCCAATTTTATCCTGTCCGAGCGCTGAGTCGACGGACGCTGGGGACGTGGCACGCTTCGTTGTCTCCGACTGGTGGTGTAGATCTCCGGCGAACCTGCAAAGAAGCCGAGACGGGAGGGGTTTCCCCGGACGGCCCTCCGACGCTCAAGTCAGGTAACGAGAAATGAGAGAGGCAGCATAACTATGGCTACAGTGAGGATTGCGCATACCTTCGTCGACGTCTGGGGGTCCTTATATAGGACCCCGGGGAGGTGCGGGCACGCTTCTCGATGCGTGCACGCTTCCCCAAACATACCTTAACGAGCCCATATCAGAAAAATACCCCTGACGCCATTCCGTAATCGTCCGAACATATCCCGGATGTGACGGTGGAAGCTTCCACCATATGATCCTTTGTACGGCTCGACCGCCAACCCTGCTGCCTGTCGGCGGCAGATGTCTCGAGGATGATGTTATCCCCTGTCTCCTTTGTCCTCTTATACCTCCTGTCTGTTCCAGGGCCGAGCGGTTCGGCCGCTCGGTAGGCATATCACTTCTGCCCCGATTGTAAGTATCGGTCTGACTTAGAGGACTCCCGGTCGTATGCTCGGATGAGATTACTCCTGCCTGTCTTTGTTGCCTTGTGCCCCGGCCGAACGGACAGCCCGCTTGGCCATGAAACCTTTTTACCTTGAGCATCGGAAACCCGACCCCTAATCGGGTTGTCTTTCATTTGGCTCGGGAGATTAACGGCCGGTCGGTCGGCCTGCTTCGTCCGGTCGGTCGGGTCTCAGGGTTGAATCTCTTGACCTTTGACCTCCACATGTCGTTGACCTTCCGCCAACGAGGGTCACCCGTCCTTACCACCGGATCAGCAGTCTTCCTACACATAGCAAAGGCAGTCTCCTGGTATACAACCGGCCGGGATAATATCCGATGGGACTTATAGAGCCAAGGCACTCCGTATATAGTTGGTCAACCCTACAATATAATTTGCAACATATAGCCGACTGGCCTAACAGCTGGTCGGACCTCTAGGGCTTAGTTCCCTATTTCTCATGTGTCAATCTTCCCTCATACAATCAGTCGGGTAAAGCGCTGGCCGGATTGCCTCCGGGGGTAACATTGTTAGGGAATCACAACAAACCTGTAAGAGAATAATAGCTATTACAAGGGAATATTCAGATATTCTGACACATACCTGTAATGAAATCTTCTTATGAAGGTGACCATACAACTTTCATCATTATTGTGGAATTACAAAAGATTACTCATATATGTAATAGAAGATTCCTCGGAGGATGGTTGTACAACTTTCAGATTGTACACCTTCCATTACCCGACTTTTTCTGATAGCAAATATTCCTTGTCATCTCATTATTACGGAAGTTATGAAGTCGTGATATAAAAAGGGGGGGGGGTCTTCTCCATTGGCGAGATATGCTCACATTTTTACATATGCATCTTCTGTTCATCTTCTCTATTCTTTATTCGGTTATTGAATTAACTTGAGCATCAGAGTACTTATGTCAGGGACCCCTTTCTAGTTCTCGCTTTAATGTTCCCTTTGCATTCTCTTTAGTGTGCACAGAGAAGGAGGTGCCCGGAGTCTTTTTCCCTCCAGCTCGAAATCTTCTTCCAATCAGCAGTAGAGCTATGCGCTCAGCACGTCATCTCTCCCGATTCCAGACAGAATCAGTATACTTAAATAATTGCCAAGACAAACCATGCTTGTGATCTATGTATTATTAAGCTTGTAAAATGTTTTAAATTATATGAAACTTTAGTTTCACTTTTATAGAGACTCTACTCTAATTTAATGAATCCAGAAGTTTATGAATAAACTAAATTTTGTTTTCTCTTTCATTTCCTCCCATTTCAACCGTCTAATTCCTTATTAAAACCTACAAGCTCATTGTTGATTGATGTCCTAAAATTGCTACCACGTTGAGATTTGCTGAAATTGAAATTGGTTCATGATCTACAGATGCACTTTGTAAATTGCAATAAGCTAAAAACAAAACAAGGCTTTTCTTTAGCTTTAATACTTGAATTATTCATTTATCCTATCTAATAACACCAAGGTCACTGCCTGCTACTATCGGTTATAGAGGATGGAGAGCATCTTCTTGAGCTCGATGGTGTTGTCTGTGGTGTTGCTCATCATCTGGGCATCCAGTTCATTGGCCAATGAAGAACTCTTGCAGCGTCGGGGAATCTAGCAGTTGAGGTACAGCGATAGCAACTAGCTGCTAGCGCGCCGAGTATCTACATCTAAGCCTTCAACTAAAGCGACAATGTGTCGGATTTGGATCGAATTCTTTATTCCTCATCTCCCTCCCATTAGATTTTCAACTTTCATCTACATATTCATCTCATCTTCATCCGATTTTCAATTTTAATCCTCATACCTGAATATTGTATATCCTAATAATGTTCTTCATTCTAATCAAAATGAAAAACGAAAGAGGCGGCTGGTTGAGATGGAGAATAGAAAATGAAAAATAAGGATTCGTAAAAAGTAGAAGGTGAAGATCAGATTTATTTTTATCTTTTTTATTTCTTTTTAATTGATTATGAAAGAAAAATAATAATTAGTTATTTAATTAATATATATAATTTAATTAGATATTCAAGTTAATAGAATTTATTGTCGCACTCAATTATGCTCGTCCATACATGATTATCCTGATTCTCCATTCGATATTTATTTTTTTTTAAAATTTCTTTTTTTTCAAAATTTTATTTTGTGGAATTCGATAAAATAAATTTTATTTTATTTTTCAATACTCAGCCCAATCCACCTATTTTATCGAGTAATCAAGTACAACTTACCATGTTTTTTATATATATTATTAAATAATTTGTTAAAATTAGCTCTTTTTTTTAAAAAAAATGAGATTAGATGTGTAAAATAATTTACTTTAATATCTATTTTGCTCGATTTAGTCCTTTAATAATTTACTTTAAAAAAATGAGATTATCTCAACAATATTGCCATAATTACTCCGCCAAATATAATCTTTTAACGGATTATCCTACTTCATAGACTTTTTTGAATTCTCTCTTAATCTTCCCCTCCCTGATCTCTATATAATACGTCCATAACCCTTATTTCCCCTCCATTCATCGATCAATTCCTCTCCATCCGAATCCATGGCGACGGCGACGGCGACGGCGGAGAAATCCATTTGCAGCAGGGCCGACTGCGGCACCCACGACTGCATCGGCATCCGTTCCGTCTGCGCCGACTGCCTGCGACCGTACATGGGCCCTCAGTTGCCGTCATTCGACGAAAGGCTCAAGCGCTTCACCGCCTTGGCGGCGGAGGCTTGTCGTTGCTCCTCTCCGTCGCTGTCTTTCTCCTCCTCCTCGTCCACGGTGACAGCCGAAAGGAAGGAAGAGGGGGAGGAAGTGGATGGGCCACGCCGGTTGGCCGCTTTTGGCGACAGCCGGCCGTTCAGGGACTGCTCCATGGCGCCACACCTCCGCTGTCGGTGACGCCCGGCAAAGCACCACCCGTGAAGGTTTGAAGGCGGAGGAGGCCATCTGATGTGCTCTGTTTTGGAGATTTTAGAGTGCTTTGTGTGTGTGTGTGTGTGTGTGTGTTTTTTTTTTGAATATGATGGATGTTGAACGTTAAAACTTTTATAAAATGACAATTATGGATGAATCGGATTATATTGGGATTAGTATATGCAATTTTTAATTTGGGATGTAAAAGATGATTTCATCCACTTAAACTGTTTAATCTACTCTAAGAGAGATTATTCCGCGGTAATCAATTTTACGATTCTTGCCAAAAAAAACAATTCTACTTCTTGAAAATCATCCTAGGGGCATTTTTAATTTGAACACTCTCAGAGTCACTTGGCGTTGCCTTAAGGCTCCAATTTAGAAATGCAAACGAAGTTTGCGAGCTTTTTGATAAAAGTTTAAACAATTCGAATCAAAATCATATCAAAATTATTTATATTTTTACCTTTCAATCGAATATCATATATATGTTTCAAATTTAAATATCAATATTTTCTATTAAAATCAAACTTTTATGAAATATAAAAATTAAATTTAATTGGCAATTTAGTTAGTTAGTCCCTAAATTTAATTTGTATCCCAACTGCCGTTAGGCAAATCTTGGGGTTGTTTTACGTTGGATTAACGCGTATTAAGTGTTCAATAAATCGATACTAAATTTGGTAAGTCCAGGTAGGTGTTCCTTGAGGGTTCCCATTCCATATGCTCTCCTCCCAAGCCCTGCAGTCGCCGATTGCTCGCATCTGGCGTAAGCTCCGAAGATTGAACTCTCGCTCGGTTGCGATCGGCATCCTCCTCTTCTTTCTTTGCTCGCTTTGATCTGCATTGTAATTTTTGCGCTATATAATTTTTGTTTGAAGGGCTGATTTGAAGATGGTTGTTTTGTATTTTTGGAAACAGCAAATCGAATCACCACACGATGGCGAACAGTCCCTTCAAGTTTGAACATCCCTTTGGCTTGGTTTGTGCTCACTGTCTCTCCTCAATGAACGAACAATAAGTTGTTTTTTTTTTAAATTTTTGGATTTCTTGAAGGAAATTCGTTGGTGCGCGCGTAATTTTCTTATAGATCTCATTTTATGTATGATACTTTGTGATCGCGATTGGTTCTGTCCAAGAGGGAACTGAATCACAAAAGGACAAGGAATTGTACGAAGTCAATTCTTTCATATGCATTCTCCCATGCATGGGTCATTGGGATCATGTTATGAATTGAAAGGAGAACCTGATCCTTTAACCTATAGATAATCGAGATGCAGAGAGTCGGATACAAAAATACAACCTGACTTTCTACAAGGAACTTTAGACAATCAAAAAACTTAATGGATCATATCTAATATATTCAATGGTTAGGATTGGTAAACCATTGTAGAAGTAAAAGTTCACATCAGATACCTTAGGATTACCTAGCTACTTGCACAAACGACCAATATTGAGAATAAGAATTAAGAAAGATTAAGTGTTTGCTAGCATAGTAGTGAAATCAAAATCCTAGGATCATTCTTGCTATCTGTCTTTCCTCTGACTACTTACTTTGGGTCATATTCTAGCTTACTTTTGTGATCTCTCTGGATTCCCTCTCTCTCTTACCCTTTTGCTTTTCTTTCATATTTAGATTCTAATTTGCGATCGTGACAACAAACACTTTTGATTTTGGTCTAGACTGTTAAGTTTGATTGGTAAGTTAGTACTTGATCCCTAGTCCCTGTGGATTCGGTCTTATTATTACTTGACGACACTTCTATGCACTTGCGGATTTGCCACCACATGAATTTCCTTTAAGATCAAACAATTCTATCGAATTGATTATGACTGTATGTGTGATATATAGCATCTACTATATCAGGAATATTAAAGAACCCAATTTTTGTAATTGCTCAGGATACCCTCTTTTAGTTTCTAGATTTATTTCTTAGTTCAAAATCTCTCTTACTAATTGGAATAAAAGAATTAGTAAATATGTTTTATCCAAAATAGGAATGGGCAAGGATTATGAACTTATAATCATGGAATCAACTCAATCATCAGATTATAAGTCTATTTCATATCATACCAGACCCAAATAGGATTATGTAATTATGAGGATGTGTCATTTGAGTGTATGTAAATAAATACTATGTACCATATTCACTTCTTTTCTTTTGGGGACTTCTATTAAATCAAGAAATAGGTGTGATTATACATCTTTTTAATGCCTTGATGGTGAAATAGTGGATACGCGAGACTCAAAATCTTATGCTAAAGAGCGTGGAGGTTCGAGTTCTCTTCAAGGTATAATATTGTGAATGCTCATTCAATGAGAAATTCAATAACAGATTCGGATCTAATCAATATTGATATACCGATTTATTGATACAAAATATTCCAGCATTCCCCATGATTCGAGTCCAAGCAATTGGAATAGGTTCGGCAAGGGATCGTGAAATTTTGGCGATTTTCTCCATCTAATAAATGTGGAGTCTATTTAGAATCGTCTGTCCCACACCCACCCCCTAAGTATATGATTCAAGAGGAATCACACAAGAGTAGATTGATAAGCCTCTGGTAAAATACCCACCACTACCCTTAACCCAACAGATAAAGTATATCACATAGTCCGTTTTAGAGATTGACAACTTACCCATTTAGTGACTTCGACACTGGACATTCCCAAAATGGATTGGGTGGGCGAATTAGAGAATAGACAAACGTTTGTTGGCATTCTAGCCTTCCTTCTTCTTTCAGGGCTATTTGAAAGAGAATCCAATACCTCTTAGTCATGAATATTTGAAATAGGACGAACTGACCTCTATGGATATCTTGTTTTAGAACAAAATAATTAGAATTAGGCTCGATCAACTTGTTGAGGATCTTGTCCCAGGTAGGGGGGGGGGGGGATGAATAAACGATCACCCTCTTTATTGTCTTCTTACAATTTATTAGTTGCATAGCGGAATAATGAAAACACAAAGTAAGAAAGCAAACCTAACACATTCGTTTAACGTGGTTCAGAGATAAAGCTCCTACTTCATGGCTGTCTGTAAGGTGGGCGATCTCTATCCGTCGGTGGATAATTCCTCGGCAAACTCCAGCTGGCTTAATCCTCCTTATCGGTGGAGAAACCTCACCACAACTCAATCAAGAATACGAGGATCATAATGAGAGCTTGGAGACTCTAATTAGGGGTTAACCACCTCTAATTTCATCACCCAACCCCAAACTCCATTATATAGAGCTTTAGGGAAAACAACCGGCTACCAGCCGACTGATGCTACCGTTGGACACAGCCAATGACACTTGACAAAATCCATGATACTATTCAACACTCTTTATTAGTCGGCTGGTAACATTACCAGTCGACTGTCTTTATAATCGTCGAACACAGAAACATTCTGTGCCTAGCCCAGTCAACTGATGATCTTGCTAGTCGACTGGTAAACCTGAGTACAATCACTCAGCACTTATCCTTGTCTGCTCAACCTCGACCTTGCCTTCTAGTCTTTTCCATTAGCCTCACGTCCCTTGGATACTGTCCTATCCTTCATGTCTTGCGTTCAAGAGCTTCCTTCGCCTTGTCCTTTGTTGTCGGATTTTCCTTTATCAAGAGGTCGTGCCTCCAGGACTTCATCGCCAAGAGCTACGTTTCGGGACTTCATCCTTGCCAAGTCACACTTGGACTTACATTGGCAAGGCTACAAACTTGGACTTACACCGACAAAAGATTATTCATATATGTAACGAAAGATTCTTCGGAGGATGGTTGTACAGCTTCCAAACTGTAGACTTTCCATTAACCGACTTCTTTTGACAGCAAATATTCCTTGCCACCTCATTATTATGGAAGTTGTAAAGAGGTGGTATAAAAGGGGGGGTCTTCTCCATTGGCGAGATATGCTCACATTTTTACATATGCATTTTTTGTTCATCTTCTCCACTCTTTATTTGGTCATTGTATTAATTTGAGCATCAGAGTACCTACGTCAGGGACCCCTCTCTAGTTCTCGCTTTAATGTTCCCTTTGCATTCTCTTTAGTGTGCACAGAGAAGGAGGTGCCCGGAGTCTTTTTCCCTCCAGCTCGAAATCTTCTTCCAATCAGCAACATAGCTATGTGCTCAGTGCGCCATCTCTCCGATTCCAGACAGGATCAGTATACTTAAATAATTGCCAAGACAAACCATGCTTGTGATCTATGTATTATTAAGCTTGTAAAATGTTTTAAATTAT
The DNA here is from genome assembly GCF_018446385.1 of Zingiber officinale. Taxonomy (NCBI): domain Eukaryota; kingdom Viridiplantae; phylum Streptophyta; class Magnoliopsida; order Zingiberales; family Zingiberaceae; genus Zingiber; species Zingiber officinale. The sequence goes on along the minus strand of NW_024589988.1, from coordinate 94,118 downwards.
ATGAAACTTTAGTTTCACTTTTATAGAGATGCTAGTCTAATTAAATGAATCCAGAAGTTCATGAATAAACTAAAATTTTCTTTCTCTTTCATTTCCTCCCATTTCAGCCGTCTAATTCCTTATTAAAACCTCTAAGCTCATTGTTGATTGATGTCCTAAAATTGCTACCACGTTGAGATTGCTGAAATTGAAATTGGTTCATGATCTACAGATGCACTTTGTAAATTGCAACAAGCTAAAAACAAAACAAGGCTTTTCCTTAGCTTTAATACTCGAATTATTCATTTATCCTATCTAATTACACCAGGGCCACTGCCTGCCACCATTGGTTATAGAGGATGGAGAGCATCTTCTTGAGCTCAATGGTGTTGTCTGTTAAACGTTGCATCAGTTGCAATGTCGAGAAGATGAAGGGGTGCCCATTCACTTTCATCTTCCTCCATTGAAAGCTGCCATCAAGGCATCGGTTTGTAACCGATGTCTTGCTTGATATATATGATGGCGTCCAAGGCAATCAGTGGGGTCTCGAGGTGAGCAGAAGCTTCACGAAGATGATCAGAGAGCAATCGTGATTAGAGGTGTGCGAGCAAAGGGAGAGCATCCAAAGGCTAGGATTTGTCTCGTGAACCTTGAAGCACTTTTCGGCAACCCCGTGATTGTGCTTCCGACAGCGGCAATCTCTTCATCGCGTCTTCGATTGCGGTTCTTCAGGAGATCACTGTGAGTGGTTACCGCATTATTTAGATTTTGTTTCATGCTCTCAAAACTACCAACAATGGTATCAGAGCATGCATAATTTTGAAAGCATGAAAATCGACGCGAAAAAACTCGCGTTTTTCTTCTTCTGTCGCGAAGAAGATGATACTGTTCATCAATTGAATCAATTAACCAATCGATTCAATTGGATTGAATCGATTGAAATTGTATTCCAATCGATTCAAAATCACGAGATGAACAGCGTTTTTGACGAAGCACAGTGTTGAATCGATTCAACACTATGCATGAATCGATTCATTAATCAATTCGATTTAATTGAATCGATTGAAATGAATTTCAATTGATTCAAAATCGTAGTGCACAGTATGCCCATTTTTTTTTCTCACACTAAGAAAAAAAATTCGCTGAATCGATTCATGAATCGAACCAAGATTTGAAAAAAAAGGGAATGAATAGTGAAGCACAGTACATGCATTTTTTTTTCTCTACACGTGTATAAGTTGCTTGCATGTTATACACCACTTGCATGTTTAAAGTTTAATTAACATGTAGTGGCCTAACAAAAATTTAATTAAATATTTTTATTAATTAATTAAATACATATAGAAATGTATTATTAATTAATAAATAAATATTTAATTAATTTATGGTTCAATTTATTGAAAATGGAACTAGACCAACTTAGCCAATCAAATCCAGGTCTGGTTTAAATTATTAGTTGATTTAAGCAGCCCAATTTGATTCAATAATATCTAAAGTTGGTTCAAATTATTTGTTGGTTTAACCAGCTCGAATTATTATTGAATTAATTAGGGTGATCTTGATTATAGAAGTTGGGTTGATTAAATATGACCGAATTAGTTATGGTGTATCAGATTTGATCAGAAAAAATTAGATTTATTCTAATGTGTCAGACTTAATGTAACGACCCAAATTTCCTCAATTAGAGTCCTAAAAGTAATTTAAAAATATTTAAAAATGCAGTAGAAATATTCTAGGGATTTTTAGAAATTTTTAGAGTATTTTTATGTAATTTTTGGAGGTCATTTGGTATTTTAACTAAACGAAGGAAGTTTCGACAAAAAAATGTCCAAGACGAGAATTGAACCCACGACCTTTGACTCGGTCAAAACCAAGCTGACCAGGTGGGCAAACAGATTTTTCTGTTTAAAATAGGCAGCGAAGTTATTTAAGATAGTTAACAGAATATTGGATTTTAAAAGAGATAAGTTGATGTTGGATTTGTCTGTTTAGAAAAGGTAGCGAATTTATTTAAGATAGTTAACAGAATATTATAAAAGGGATAAGTTGATATTGGATTTGTCTGTTTAGAAAAGATAACGAATTTATTTAAGGAGTTAACAGAAATATTAAGTTATAAAAAGGGATAAGTTGATGCTCTGTTTTCCCGTGACTTAAACCATTCTCTCCTTCTCTTCTGCGTACGATGGCGGAACCCGGACAGAAAACGAAAGGGAGTTAGGGCATCATCTCTGACGGCCGGCCAAGGTCCTAGAAGCCATTTTTGTTCGGTTGTGAGTCCAAGAATCAAGGTAAGTGCTTCTCACCTGCAGTAGGAGTAGTTTCGGACCTTTGTTCTTCTTGAATTCGAAGCATGAGAAGCGCATATAGTGCAGATTTTTAATTAAGCCTATAGTGCAGATTTTAATTAAGCTTATAGTGCAGATTTTTATGTATGCTTATAGTACAGATTTTAATTAAGCTTGTAGTGCAGATTTTTAATTAAGCCTATAGTGCAGATTTTAATTAAGCTTATAGTGCAGATTTTAATTAAGCTTGTAGTGTAGATTTTTAATTAAGCCAATAGTGCAGATTTTAATTAAGCTTAAAGTGCAGGTTTTAATTAAGCTTATAGTGCAGATTTTAATTAAGCTTATAGTGCAGATTTTAATTAAACCTATAGTGCAGATTTTAATTAAGCTTATAGTGCAAAATTTTGATTAAGTTTGCAGGCAGATTTGATTAAGTTAGTATGCAGATTTAGTTTTAGTGCAGTTCAATAAGCATTTCAGTACAATTCTATTAAGTATTTCCATGCAATTCTGTTAAGCATTTCAGTGCAGAGTTAATAAGCATTTTTAGTGCAGTTTTGTATGAGACATCTTTTATTAGAGGTATTAACAAGTATAAGAAAGATAAAGAAAAGAAAGAAAAAGGCCAAGGCCTTAAGTAGATCCCAAAGTCAAGACTTTAGGGATTTTGGCACACAAGGTGCTTAAAGAAAATACCGAGACATTATATATTAGAAGTAATAAAAGATAACAAGTATTTTACTTTATTTAAGAGGCTAGTACCCGACTTCCGAGGTTGTCGTTAAACAAATCCAGGTGTCCAATTCCGATGTCTTGGCCCTGGTAGACCGAGGTCTGCTCTTTTAGGATTGGTGGCTCGCTACCCCAACCTATTAGGGAACGTGCATAAAATGGTACTAAGCCTGGGCCCAAGAAGAAAGTTGATTATTATTTTGAAGTATTACAAGTATAAGCTTTTGAACAAGTAAAATAAGTTTTTAAGCAAGTGAAAAAAAAAGTTTCAGAAAGTGTTTAGAATTCAGCAAGTTTTAGTTTCCCTTCTGCTAGCATGTTATTCTAATTAGCTTTACATGTTTAGCATTTCAGTATGCATTATTCTTTTGCTATTAGATGAGCATGTGTAGTAGTTTTCTTAGAGTTTTCAGTTCTTGGATTTCAGTATGTTTGCTCTTTTACTAGTAGATGAGCATGAGTAGTTTTCCTTTTGAGCATTCAGTTTTAGTTTTCAGTATATTCACATGCATATCGAGTTTTGTGAGTTATATAGCGCTTACTAAGCAATTTTGCTTATAGTTGCATTTCCTCTTACTGCAGATAAAGGAAAGGAAAAGTTATAGCAAAGGAAGGCGACAAGAAGTTGCGGATGGATGTGTGATGCCTGGACTATAGAAGCCTTGGGACCTAGCATAAGAATTTATTAAGATTGTCATTTATTAAGAATGTATTAGATTAGTCATTTAGTCTTCCGCTGCTAGTTAATTGTATGTTTTGAGTTCTCCGAGAGTTTTAGGAATTACTATCAACATGTGAACAAGGATAGTTAAGTAAAGTTAGTAGTCCAGTAGCGCTCCGCCCTCACAGTCCAATAGCGAGGAGGGTGGGGTGTTACAAGTTGGTATCAGAGCCGTTCCTATTCTCCAACATCACACATCAGCACCAACCTTGCCATCTTCAAGTAAGAAAGTATTTAATTTTTGGTATGCTTTTCTTTATTCTTTACAGTAAAGAGAAATCCTTAGAAGTATTAAATTATATGTACAGAATAGGGAGATGTTTAGAAGTGCTTATAAAGTTAAGAATTCTGCTTAGTTTCTTTTACATAACAAGATGTGTTCTGGGATGGTGGTATGATCCGGGGACCTAAGCCCGGTGAGCGCGCCATAATCAAACAAGATGTGTTCTGGGATGGTGGTATGATCCGGGGACCTAAGCCCGGTGAGCGCGCCAGAATCAAACAAGATATGTTCTGGGATGGTAGTATGATCTAGGGACCTAAGCCCAGTGAGCGCGCCAGAGTCAAACAAGATATGTTCTGGGATGGTAGTATGATCCGGGGACCTAAGCCCGGTGAGCGCCAGAATGTTCTGGGATGGTGGTATGATCCGGGGACCTAAGCCCGGTGAGCGCGCCAGAATCAAACAAGATATGTTCTGGGATGGTGGTATGATCTGGGGACCTAAGCCCAGTGAGCGCGCCAGAATCAAATAAGATATGTTCTGGGATGGTGGTATGATCCGGGGACCTAAGCCCGGTGAGCGCGCCAGAATAAAGGGGAACTCTGGTCCTAAGTTCGGACCCCTACCAACCTAGCGCTAGGGTAGTTGTCTGATCAACAACTTATGTTATGTTACTACTAAGTGCAACTAGGCCACCACAATAGTATGTTTATGAGTATGCATGCAAGTATGTTCAAGTCATGTTATGTTTATTTTTACGTTTATGTTTAGGTCTACGTTATGTTTTTGCCTATGCATATGGACATGCTTGTGATCGAGTCTATCATTATGTTTAGTTCATCTACCATACTTACATTTATGCTGTCATGCTTATGTCACTGCTTATGCTTATGTTCATTGTATGTACGTTAGGAGGTCCTAAGATACCTTTGATGTGGTTTTCCTTAGTACATTAGATTATGGACTCTAACTAATGCATGTACAAGGTAGAGAACATGCTATAGAATTTTTCTAAGTTCGAGGACGAACTTTTTATAAGATATGAGGAATTGTAATGACCCAAATTTTCTCAATTAGAGTCCTAAAAGTAATTTAAAAATATTTAAAAATGCTGTAGAAATATTCTAGGAATTTTTAGAGTATTTTTATGTAATTTTTGGAGGTCGTTTGATATTTTTACTAAACGAAGGAAGTTTCGACAAAAAAAAGTCCAAGCCGAGAATTGAACCCACGACCTTTGGCTCGATCAAAACCCAGCTGACCAAGTGGGCAAACAGATTTTTCTGTTTAGAAAAGGTAGCGAAGTTATTTAAGATAGTTAACAGAATATTGGATTATAAAAGGGATAAGTTGATGTTGGATTTGTCTGTTTAGAAAAGGTAGCGAATTTATTTAAGATAGTTAACAGAATATTATAAAAGGGATAAGTTGATGTTGGATTTGTCTGTTTAGAAAAGATAGCAAATTTATTTAAGGAGTTAACAGAAATATTAAGTTATAAAAAGGGATAAGTTGATGCTCTGTTTTCCCGTGACTTAAACCATTCTCTCCTTCTCTTCTGCGTACGATGGCGGAGCGAAGGGAGTTAGGGCATCATCTCCGACGGCCGGCCAAGGTCCTAGAAGCCCTTTTTGTTCGGTTGTGAGTCCAAGAATCAAGGTAAGTGCTTCTCACCTACAGTAGGAGTAGTTTCGGACCTTTGTTCTTCTTGAATTCGAAGCATGAGAAGCGCATATAGTGCAGATTTTTAATTAAGCCTATAGTACAGATTTTAATTAAGCTTATAGTGCAGATTTTTATGTATGCTTATAGTGCAGATTTTAATTAAGCTTGTAGTGCAGATTTTTAATTAAGCCTATAGTGCAGATTTTAATTAAGCTTGTAGTGCAGATTATTAATTAAGCCTATAATGCAGATTTTAATTAAGGTTATAGTGCATATTTTAATTAAGCTTGTAGTGCAGATTTTTAATTAAGCCTATAGTGCAGATTTTAATTAAGCTTATAGTGCAGATTTTAATTAAGCTTATAGTGCAGAATTTTAATTAAGTTTGCTGGCAGATTTGATTAAGCTTGTATGCAGATTTAGTTTTAGTGCAGTTCAATAAGCATTTCAGTACAATTCTATTAAGTATTTCCATGCAATTCTGTTAAGCATTTCAGTGCAGAGTTAATAAGCATTTTTAGTGCAGTTTTGTATGAGACATCTTTTATTAGAGGTATTAACAAGTATAAGAAAGATAAAGAAAAGAAAGAAAAAGGCCAAGGCCTTAAGTAGATCCCAAAGTCAAGACTTTAGGGATTTTGGCACACAAGGTGCTTAAAGAAAATACCGAGACATTATATATTAGAAGTAATAAAAGATAACAAGTATTTTATTTTATTTAAGAGGCTAGTACCCGACTTCCGAGGTTGTCGTTAAACAAATCCAGGTGTCCAATTCCGATGTCTTGGCCCTGGTAGACCGAGGTCTGCTCTTTTAGGATTGGTGGCTCGCTACCCCAAACTATTAGGGAACGCGTATAAAACGGTACTAAGCCTGGGCCCAAGAAGAAAGTTGATTATTATTTTGAAGTATTATAAGTATAAGCTTTTGAACAAGTAAATAAGTTTTTAAGCAAGTGAAAAAAAAAGTTTCAGAAAGTGTTTAAAATTCAGCAAGTTTTAGTTTCCCTTCTGCTAGCATATTATTCTGATTAGCTTTACATGTTTAGCATTCCAGCATGCATTATTCTTTTTCTATTAGATGAGCATGTGTAGTGGTTTTCTTAGAGTTTTCAGTTCTTGGATTTCAGTATGTTTGCTCTTTTACTAGTAGATGAGCATGAGTAGTTTTCCTTTTGAGCATTCAGTCTTAGTTTTCAGTATATTCACATGCATATCGAGTTTTGTGAGTTAGATAGCGCTTACTAAGTAATTTTGCTTATAGTTGCATTTCCTCTTACTGCAGATAAAGGAAAGGAAAAGTTATAGCAAAGGAAGGCGACAAGAAGTTGCGGATGGATGTGTGATGCCTGGACTATAGAAGCCTTGGGACCTAGCATAAGAATTTATTAAGATTGTCATTTATTAAGAATGTATTAGATTAGTCATTTAGTCTTCCGCTGCTAGTTAATTGTATGTTTTGAGTTCTCCGAGAGTTTTAGGAATTACTATCAACATGTGAACAAGGATAGTTAAGTAAAGTTAGTAGTCCAGTAGCGCTCCGCCCTCACAGTCCAATAGCGAGGAGGGTGGGGTGTTACAAGTTGGTATCAGAGCCGTTCCTATTCTCCAACATCACACATCAGCACCAACCTTGCCGTCTTCAAGTAAGAAAGTATTTAATTTTTGGTATGCTTTTCTTTATTCTTTACAGTAAAGAGAAATCCTTAGAAGTATTAAATTATATGTACAGAATAGGGAGATGTTTAGAAGTGCTTATAAAGTTAAGAATTCTGCTTAGTTTCTTTTACATAACAAGATGTGTTCTGGGATGGTGGTATGATCCGGGGACCTAAGCCCGGTGAGCGCGCCATAATCAAACAAGATGTGTTCTGGGATGGTGGTATGATCCGGGGACCTAAGCCCGGTGAGCGCGCCAGAATCAAACAAGATATGTTCTGGGATGGTGGTATGATCTAGGGACCTAAGCCCAGTGAGCGCGCCAGAGTCAAACAAGATATGTTCTGGGATGGTAGTATGATCCGGGGACCTAAGCCCGGTGAGCGCGCCAGAATCAAACAAGATGTGTTCTGGGATGGTGGTATGATCCGGGGACCTAAGCCCGGTGAGCGCGCCAGAATCAAACAAGATATGTTCTGGGATGGTGGTATGATCTGGGGACCTAAGCCCAGTGAGCGCGCCAGAATCAAATAAGATATGTTCTGGGATGGTGGTATGATCCGGGGACCTAAGCCCGGTGAGCGCGCCAGAATAAAGGGGAACTCTGGTCCTAAGTTCGGACCCCTACCAACCTAGCGCTAGGGTAGTTGTCTGATCAACAACTTATGTTATGTTACTACTAAGTGCAACTAGGCCACCACAATAGTATGTTTATGAGTATGCATGCAAGTATGTTCAAGTCATGTTATGTTTATTTTTACGTTTATGTTTAGGTCTACGTTATGTTTTTGCCTATGCATATGGACATGCTTGTGATCGAGTCTATCATTATGTTTAGTTCATCTACCATACTTACATTTATGCTGTCATGCTTATGTCACTGCTTATGCTTATGTTCATTGTATGTACGTTAGGAGGTCCTAAGATACCTTTGATGTGGTTTTCCTTAGTACATTAGATTATGGACTCTAACTAATGCATGTACAAGGTAGAGAACATGCTATAGAATTTTTCTAAGTTCGAGGACGAACTTTTTATAAGATATGGGAAATTGTAATGACCCAAATTTTCTCAATTAGAGTCCTAAAAGTAATTTAAAAATATTTAAAAATGCTGTAGAAATATTCTAGGAATTTTTAGAGTATTTTTATGTAATTTTTGGAGGTCGTTTGATATTTTTACTAAACGAAGGAAGTTTCGACAAAAAAAAGTCCAAGCCGAGAATTGAACCCACGACCTTTGGCTCGATCAAAACCCAGCTGACCAAGTGGGCAAACAGATTTTTCTGTTTAGAAAAGGTAGCGAAGTTATTTAAGATAGTTAACAGAATATTGGATTATAAAAGGGATAAGTTGATGTTGGATTTGTCTGTTTAGAAAAGGTAGCGAATTTATTTAAGATAGTTAACAGAATATTATAAAAGGGATAAGTTGATGTTGGATTTGTCTGTTTAGAAAAGATAGCAAATTTATTTAAGGAGTTAACAGAAATATTAAGTTATAAAAAGGGATAAGTTGATGCTCTGTTTTCCCGTGACTCTCCTTCTCTTCTGCGTACGATGGCGGAGCCCGGGCAGAAAACGAAAGGGAGTTAGGGCATCATCTCCGACGGCCGGCCAAGGTCCTAGAAGCCCTTTTTGTTCGGTTGTGAGTCCAAGAATCAAGGTAAGTGCTTCTCACCTGCAGTAGGAGTAGTTTCGGACCTTTGTTCTTCTTGAATTCGAAGCATGAGAAGCGCATATAGTGCAGATTTTTAATTAAGCCTATAGTACAGATTTTAATTAAGCTTATAGTGCAGATTTTTATGTATGCTTATAGTGCAGATTTTAATTAAGCTTGTAGTGTAGATTTTTAATTAAGCCTATAGTGCAGATTTTAATTAAGCTTGTAGTGCAGATTATTAATTAAGCCTATAATGCAGATTTTAATTAAGGTTATAGTGCATATTTTAATTAAGCTTGTAGTGCAGATTTTTAATTAAGCCTATAGTGCAGATTTTAATTAAGCTTATAGTGCAGATTTTAATTAAGCTTATAGTGCAGATTTTAATTAAGCTTATAGTGTAGAATTTTAATTAAGTTTGCTGGCAGATTTGATTAAGCTTGTATGCAGATTTAGTTTTAGTGCAGTTCAATAAGCATTTCAGTACAATTCTATTAAGTATTTCCATGCAATTCTGTTAAGCATTTCAGTGCAGAGTTAATAAGCATTTTTAGTGCAGTTTTGTATGAGACATCTTTTATTAGAGGTATTAACAAGTATAAGAAAGATAAAGAAAAGAAAGAAAAAGGCCAAGGCCTTAAGTAGATCCCAAAGTCAAGACTTTAGGGATTTTGGCACACAAGGTGCTTAAAGAAAATACCGAGACATTATATATTAGAAGTAATAAAAGATAACAAGTATTTTATTTTATTTAAGAGGCTAGTACCCGACTTCCGAGGTTGTCGTTAAACAAATCCAGGTGTCCAATTCCGATGTCTTGGCCCTGGTAGACCGAGGTCTGCTCTTTTAGGATTGGTGGCTCGCTACCCCAAACTATTAGGGAACGCGTATAAAACGGTACTAAGCCTGGGCCCAAGAAGAAAGTTGATTATTATTTTGAAGTATTATAAGTATAAGCTTTTGAACAAGTAAATAAGTTTTTAAGCAAGTGAAAAAAAAAGTTTCAGAAAGTGTTTAAAATTCAGCAAGTTTTAGTTTCCCTTCTGCTAGCATATTATTCTGATTAGCTTTACATGTTTAGCATTCCAGCATGCATTATTCTTTTTCTATTAGATGAGCATGTGTAGTGGTTTTCTTAGAGTTTTCAGTTCTTGGATTTCAGTATGTTTGCTCTTTTACTAGTAGATGAGCATGAGTAGTTTTCCTTTTGAGCATTCAGTCTTAGTTTTCAGTATATTCACATGCATATCGAGTTTTGTGAGTTAGATAGCGCTTACTAAGTAATTTTGCTTATAGTTGCATTTCCTCTTACTGTAGATAAAGGAAAGGAAAAGTTATAGCAAAGGAAGGCGACAAGAAGGTGCGGATGGATGTGTGATGCCTGGACTATAGAAGCTTTGGGGCCTAGCATAAGAATTTATTAAGATTGTCATTTATTAAGAATGTATTAGATGAGTCATTTAGTCTTCCGCTGCTAGTTAATTGTATGTTTTGAGTTCTCCGAGCGTTTTAGGAATTACTATCAACATGTGAACAAGGATAGTTAAGTAAAGTTAGTAGTCCAGTAGCTCTCCGCCCTCACAGTCCAATAGCGAGGAGGGTGGGGTGTTACAAGTTGGTATCAGAGAAGTTCCTATTCTCCAACATCACACATCAGCACCAACCTTGCCGTCTTCAAGTAAGAAAGTATTTAATTTTTAGTATGCTTTTCTTTATTCTTTACAGTAAAGAGAAATCCTTAGAAGTATTAAATTATATGTATAGAATAGGGAGATGTTTAGAAGTGCTTATAAAGTTAAGAATTCTGCTTAGTTTCTTTTACATAACAAGATGTATTCTGGGATGGTGGTATGATCCGGGGACCTAAGCCCGGTGAGCGCGCCAGAATCAAACAAGATGTGTTCTGGGATGGTGGTATGATCCGGGGACCTAAGCCCGGTGAGCGCGCCAGAATCAAACAAGATATGTTCTGGGATGGTGGTATGATCTAGGGACCTAAGCCCAGTGAGCGCGCCAGAATCAAACAAGATATGTTCTGGGATGGTGGTATGATCCGGGGACCTAAGCCCGGTGAGCGCGCCAGAATCAAACAAGATATGTTCTGGGATGGTGGTATGATCTGGGGACCTAAGCCCGGTGAGCGCGCCAGAATCAAACAAGATATGTTCTGGGATGGTGGTATGATCTGGGGACCTAAGCCTAGTGAGCGGGCCAGAATCAAACAAGATATGTTCTGGGATGGTGGTATGATCCGGGGACCTAAGCCCGGTGAGCGCGCCAGAATAAAGGGGAACTCCGGTCCTAAGTTCGGACCCCTACCAACCTAGCGCTAGGGTAGTTGTCAGATCAACAACTTATGTTATGGTACTACTAAGTGCAACTAGGCCACCACAATAGTATGTTTATGAGTATGCATGCAAGTATGTTCAAGTCATGTTATGTTTATATTTACGTTTATGTTTAGGTCTACGTTATGTTTTTGCCTATTCATATGGACATGCTTGTGATCGAGTCTATCATTATGTTTAGTTCATCTACCATGCTTACATTTATGCTGTCATGCTTATGTCACTGCTTATGCTTATGTTCATTGTATGAAGGTTAGGATGTCCTAAGATACCTTTGATGTGGTTTTCCTTAGTACATTAGATTATGGACTCTAACTAATGCATGTACAAGGTAGAGAACATGCTATAGAATTATTCTAAGTTCGAGGACGAACTTTTTTATAAGATATGGGGAATTGTAACAACCCAAATTTCCTCAATTAGAGTCCTAAAAGTAATTTAAAAATATTTAAAAATGCTGTAGAAATATTCTAGGGATTTTTAGAAATTTTTCGAGTATTTTTATGTAATTTTTGAAGGTCGTTTGATATTTTTACTAAACGAAGGAAGTTTCGACAAAAAAATGTCCAAGCCGAGAATTGAACCCACGACCTTTGGCTCGGTCAAAACCCATCTGACCAGGTGGGCAAAGATATTTTTCTATTTAGAAAAGGCAGCGAAGTTATTTAAGATAGTTAACAGAATATTGGATTATAAAAGGGATAAGTTGATGTTGGATTTGTTTGTTTAGAAACGGTAACGAATTTATTTAAGATAGTTAACAGAATATTATAAAAGGGATAAGTTGATATTGGATTTGTCTGTTTAGAAAAGATAGCGAATTTATTCAAGGAGTTAACAGAAATATTAAGTTATAAAAGGGATAAGTTGATGCTCTGTTTTCCCATAACTTAAACCATTCTCTCATTCTCTTCTGCGTACAATGGCGGAGCCCGGGCAGAAAACGAAAGGGAGTTAGGGCATCATCTTCGACGACCGGCCAAGGTCCTAGAAGCCCTTTTTGTTCGGTTGTGAGTCCAAGAATCAAGGTAAGTGCTTCTCACCTGCAGTAGGAGTAGTTTCGGACCTTTATTCTTCTTGAATTCGAAGCATGAGAAGCGCATATAGTGCAGATTTTTAATTGAGCCTATAGTGCAGATTTTAATTAAGCTTATAGTGCAGATTTTTATGTATGCTTATAGTGCAGATTTTAATTAAGCTTGTAGTGAAGATTTTTAATTAAGCCTATAGTGCAGATTTTAATTAAGCTTGTAGTGCAAATTTTTAATTAAGCCTATAGTGCAGATTTTAATTAAGCTTATAGTGCAGATTTTAATTAAGCTTGTAGTGCAGATTTTTAATTAAGCCTATAGTGCAGATTTTAATTATGTTTATAGTGCAGATTTTAATTAAGCTTATAGTGCAGATTTTAATTAAGCTTATAGTGCAGATTTTAATTAAGCCTATAGTGCAGATTTTAATTAAGCTATGGTGCAGAATTTTGATTAAGTTTGCAGGCAGATTTGATTAAGCTTGTATGCAGATTTAGTTTTAGTGCAGTTCAATAAGCATTTCAGTACAATTCTATTAAGTATTTCCATGCAATTCTGTTAAGCATTTCAGTGCAGAGTTAATAAGCATTTTTAGTGTAGTTTTGTATGAGACATCTTTTATTAGAGGTATTAACAAGTATAAGAAAGATAAAGAAAAGAAACAAAAAGACCAAGGCCTTAAGTAGATCCCAAAGTCAAGACTTTAGGGATTTTGGCACACAAGGTGCTTAAAGAAAATGCCGAGACATTATATATTAGAAGTAATAAAAGATAACAAGTATTTTATTTTATTTAAGAGGCTAGTACCCGACTTCCGAGGTTGTCGTTAAACAAATCCAGGTGTCCAATTCCTAGGTCTTGGCCCTGGTAGACCCAGGTCTGCTCTTGTAGGATTGGTGGCTCGCTACCCCAACCTATTAGGGAACGCGCATAAAATGGTACTAAGCCTGGGCCTAAGAAGAAAGTTGATTATTATTTTGAAGTATTATAAGTATAAGCTTTTGAACAAGTAAAATAAGTTTTTAAGCAAGTGAAAAAAAAAGTTCCAGAAAGTGTTTAGAATTCAGCAAGTTTTAGTTTCTCTTCTGCTAGCATGTTATTCTGATTAGCTTTACATGTTTAGCATTCCAGTATGCATTATTCTTTTGCTATTAGATGAGCATGTGTAGTAGTTTTCTTAGAGTTTTCAGTTCTTGGATTTCAGTATGTTTGCTCTTTTACTAGTAGATGAGCATGAGTAGTTTTCCTTTTGTGCATTCAGTTTTAGTTTTCAGTATATTCACATGCATATCGAGTTTTGTGAGTTAGATAGCGCTTACTAAGCAATTTTACTTATAGTTGCATTTCCTCTTACTGCAGATAAAGGAAAGGAAAAGTTATAGCAAAGGAAGGCGACAAGAAGGTACGGATGGATGTGTGATGCCTGGACTATAGAAGCCTTGGGACCTAGCATAAGAATTTATTAAGATTGTCATTTATTAAGAATGTATTAGATGAGTCATTTAGTCTTCTGCTGCTAGTTAATTGTATGTTTTGAGTTCTCCGAGAGTTTTAAGAATTACTATCAACATGTGAACAAGGATAGTTAAGTAAAGTTAGTAGTCCAGTAGTGCTCCGCCCCCACAGTCCAATAGCGAGGAGGGTGGGGTGTTACACTTAATCCAATGGGCTTTGGATGAATCAAACAGACCTAAGTTTGATCAATAAATCTGAGGTTGACCCAAATGGGCTTAAACGATAACAAACATAGGTCCAATTAGATTAATTCTAATAAGGACAATAGACTAAGTTTAACATTCGGACTCCTGATTGACCGGTCTAATGGGTCAGTCGACTTAAACTCCTGAAAATTGAGAAGATTTGTTTTTCTTGATTTATAATGATGGTATGCCTGTATAAATTGAATTAAACTAGTTTTGTACTGACTTATTTAAATTCAATTTTTCAGATGGCACAGACGATTACCACATTGACTCGTCACGAAGTGCGGTGAAACCAGCTCCGAGAGGAGATTCAGGAGATAGAGTATAAGTCTGCTTATGGAGTCGACGGACATGTTAGACGACTGGTTAGACTATTTTAGAAACTTGAGCAAGAAGAGTTTCCCGTCCTGGGCAGTTATAGGATCTGGGCATTGATGCATTCATTGGCAGAGTATCCCAGGATAATAACAGACTATGTATGGGGGCGTCATAAAGGACGTGCCACATATTCAATACTATGTAAGGAACTACTTCACCATATGGGTGAAGAAGAGCTTGAAGAGTCTGAAGATGACCAGGAGATGCTCGAGGAAGATCCAGAAATGAATCTGATAGAGAATCCTGAAGCTGTCCCATCTGAGATTATCCTAAATAAGTCCAGGTTAATAGGGACAGTGTTGGCTGCTACACTAGTGTTTGTCTTTGTGGGAGCAGTGCTGGCCTATCTAGTTTATTAGTATTCTGTTTACTGTCGTTATGTACGAATAGTGTCAGCTCGTTTGGTTTTTGATTCATGTAATAATTTCTGTCGTTTTGTACGAACAGAATTAAATAATGAAAAGTTATGTTATATGTTAACTAACATGGAAATGATTAGTTCATTTCATGATATGATTAGTTCATATAAATATGATTCGTTCATATTAAATGATTCGTTCATTAGTTGGGATATGTGTAATATAATTGATCAGTGTTGATTAGATTAGAACATACAAATGATGAGTGGAAATAATGTTATCACTTGATTTTGTAAACTAACTCTAATTTACACTGAGTCAATAAATAGTTGCACATATATGAATTACACTGAAATAATAAATAATTTGTTTATTTACGTAGATCATGGCAACTAAAAATATCATAGCTGAACTCAATAAGGGTGAGAAATTATATGGGGATAACTACAAAATCTGCCACCTCAAGATACAATATGTTCATGAGGAACAAGAAGTTCTAGAGGCTGTAATGATGGATCGAAAGCGCTAGAGGGGGGGTGAATAGCGCTCGTGGCTATTTTAACGATTTATAACACAGAATAGAAACGCAGCGGAAAGTAAAATCAAACACACAGAGACGCAGGTGTTTTACTTCGTTCGGAGCCTATGGCGACTCCTACTCGAAGGCCCGCGGTCCTTGACCGCTTTCGGTGGGCAACAACTATAATATCGGAAAGATTACAATTTGAATTACAATTAATGCAATAAGTAAACTAATACCGACAACAAAAGATCGAAGAGTCTGAGCTTCGGGTTGTCGACGTCGAGTAGTAGCACTTCAAGGTCGTCTCGTTGGCAGCACTTCACAGAAGAAAGCTTAGAATGTGTTGTGCTTTCAGCTGCTCCCTCGACCCTCTTTTTATATGACCTTCCGGGCGCCTGGATCCCTTCCGGGCGCCTGGAGTGTGACGTGGCCAACCAACCAGGATGCTCCACGTGGCGAAGTCGCGGCAGGGGATAAAGTTTGGTCCCGGGCGCCCGGACCTGTTCCGGGCGCCCGGACCACCTTTTTCCAGCAGGTTCCTCTCCTGTAAAACAAGGTTAGTCCGAGCAAATACCCTGCAAGACAGTGTTAGAATCTGATAAAACATAGTAAAGAAGAACGGACTGTCCGAGTCTGACTTCGGATTCCCAACCGGAAACCCTAGGTCAACCCGACGCCTACTGTTCCCTCTACGGGGAACGCGTCCTCACCTACTCCCCTCAGGAGAGATTACCTGATGCCAGTCCGGTCCTCCAGACTAACTGGACTTTCCACCTAGGGTTACCACCCCCTAGGACCTAGGGTTACCGCCCCCTAGGGTTTTTTCTCCACCTAGGGTTACCGCCCCCTAGGACCTAAGGTTACCGCCCCTTAGGGTTTTCCTCCACCTAGGGTTACCGCCCCCTAGGACCTAAGGTTACCGCCCCTTAGGGTTTTCCTCCACCTAGGGTTACCACCCCCTAGGACCTAAGGTTACCACCCCTTAGGATTTTCCTCCACCTAGGGTTACCACCCCCTAGGACCTAAGGTTACCACCCCTTAGGGTTTTTCACCTGCCTAACCGCAGCTAGGACTTTCCTGAAACACTTATTCAAACGTATTAGATCACACACTAACTTAACTTTGAATCCTTTGCCATTATCAAAACTAAGGTTCGATCGTCGGATGCTTCCCGCACCAACAATCTCCCCCTTTTTGATAATGGCAACCGAAATTTAATGTTAAGTAAAAAATATGCAGTTATGTATAAGCACAAGAAACATGATAAGCGTGATAGCAGGATAAGCATAAACATAGCTCCCCCTTAATATAAGTTATTCTCTTTGAATTTTTTACTAATAGTCATAGCTCCCCCTTAATACAAGTTCACTTTAAAATATTTCTTTGAATTTCTCTACTCTCCCCCTTTGCCATATATCAAAAATGAGCTAGTTTTGAAAAACTTAACTTTTCAAGATAGAATTTAGCAGAAAACATTTTAACTTAGGCAAGGAGCAAGTGAAAGGCAACACCTTAGAATTGATTTTGCTTAAAGAGATATAGCAAAAAGGAGCTCTTTTTAACTTAGTGTATTTTGAGGAGTTTCCAAAAATTTTCACAGAGAAATTTTCAAGACATAATTTTCAATTTCAAAAATTTTCTGGAAAAATATTCAGGTTTAAAGAAAATTTCCAAGGAAAATTTTCAACTTAAAGAAGTTAATTGCAGCTTAACAAAATTTTTCATACTTTAAAGAATTTTAAATAAAAAAAAAATTAACTTAATGAATTTTCGAAAAAGTTTCAGCTTAAATAATTTTCTAACAAAATTCCAAAAAGAATTTTCAAAATAGAGGACACTTGAAAGTTTTAAATTTGGAGAAGTTTTTTGAAAAGTTGTTTAAGGCATGTTTTTGAAATGAATTTCAAGAATACTTAAGGCAAAGGAGAAGCGATAACCTTAATGTTTAATAGCTTGCCATTTTGTTTTAGTAAGGTATCAGAGCCCTAAAGACCAAGCATGAGTTAAGATTTGTTTTGATCAGGTATCAGATCCCTTAAGTACAAGCATGCTTAATCTTAATATTTCCATTTCCTTTAGTTTGAGAGATACTTTTAGCTAAGATAAGGTTATTTTTGTCATTAACAAGTAACTAAGCAAATGTTTGTGATACCACAACACTTTAATTTCTTAGTTTTTAAAGAGGGAGTTTAGCAAAAAAAATTTGATCAAGACTTAGTTTAGCTAAGAAAAATACTTTTATCAAAGATTTAGCTAAACTTATGAAGATAATAGTTTTGTTAAGTATTTAACCTTAAAAAGACTTAGTTTTAAAAGGACTTATGAAGATAATTGTTTTGATGAAATTTTGAGAATGCTTTGGAAAATACTTAGCATTTTCAGCAAAACTTAGCATGTGAAAACAATTGCTTTGAGAGACACTTAGCTAATATTTAAGAGGGTTTACATAAAGGCTTAGCTTTGAAAACATTCTAGAAGAGTTATAATTTAAAAGCCAGGTCATAAATAATTTCAATTTTAAAGTTAAGTTAAGAATAACCTTAATTTTTGAAGATATGTAAAAATTAGTTTTTAATTTTGAGGTCAAGTTAAAATTTTATTTTAACGAAAAACTAATTTTAAAACCAATTTAAAATCACTTCCCCTTAATAAATGCCTTAATAAATTCTTTGAGTTCAGGAGTCCAAGCATGAGAGGTTAAAAAATATTTTCCTAATTTTCCATCTCACTCATTCTAGATTAACAAGCATGTTTAGCATATGAGTGAGTGTGAGATGGAGTTTACTTTAATTTACAACATTGAGAATATCAGTTAAAATTCCAAATAGGTGACCATTATTTTGAAGATTTTAAAAATTAATTGAGTTTAAAATTTCAAGGAATTTAATAAATTCTAAAAAGGGTTTTGAATTCAGAGAATATTTCAAATGATTTTTTAAATAATTTTTTAAATAATTTTGAAATTAATTTTTCAAGAGATTTTTCAAATGATTTTGAAAAGATTTTTCAAGTAATTTTAAAAGAATTTTGAAATTAAGTTTTAAAGATTTTGAAATAATTTTGAAAAGATTTCTCACATAAATTTTAAAAGAATTTTGAAATTAAGTTTTAAATATTTTGAAATGATTTTGAAAAGATTTCTCAAGTAAATTTTAAAAGAATTTTGAAATTAAGTTTTAAAGATTTTGAAATGATTTTGAAAAGATTTCTCAAATAAATTTTAAAAGAATTTTGAAATTAAGTTTTAAAGATTTTGAAATTATTTTGAAAAGATTTCTCAAATAAATTTTAAAAGAATTAAGATTTATCAAATAAATTTTAAAAGAATTTTGAAATTAAGTTTTAAAGATTTTGAAATGATTTTGAAAAGATTTCTCAAATAAATTTTAAAAGAATTTTGAAATTAAGTTTTAAATTCCTTAGTCATCTCACCTGATCTAAATTTTCAATCAGGGAATTCTATAATCTTTGTGAGATGAATTGAGGTTCAATTTTAGGATTATGTTTAACTTTGTGTTAGATTCAGGTTTAGCTTTGGGTTCAACAAGTAAGCATTCTTTGGATAAACTTCTGGGCTATGGTGAGTCACAAGGAACTCATTAAAGTAACCATGCCTTCGAGGTTTTCCAAATAGTCCTACCCATTGAACTTAATACTAAACCTTGGTCTAACTAGTTATGATCCATTTAAGGGTAGCTTCGGTCAGTTCCACTTGGCCAAATGCACCAGGTCGAAGTCATATCTTCCTAGACATGCGATGCCCAAGTTTCCCTAACGTACTATCATCCAAAAACTTCACCAGTACTGTGCTTCAAGTTAAAATTTAACCTTTTTTTAATCTATCCTTATTTACCCATCCGGGTAATCTACTCTTGTTTACCCATTTTGGGTAGATTAAGTTAGGTTACCCTGTCGGGTAAATAGATTTCGGAGTTGCTAGCTATTCTGGACCCTCCTTCTATTTGATTTTTGAATTTTAAATTTTAATTCCGAATTTTGAGTTTTAGATTTCGAATTTTTAAATTTGAGTTTTAGATTAATTTTGAATTTTGAATTTTGAGTTTTGGATTGATTTCGAATTTTGAATTTTGAGTTTAGATTAATTTTGAATTTTGAATTTTGAGTTTTAGATTAATTTCGAATTTTGAATTTTGAGTTTTAGATTAATTTCAAATTTCAAATTTTGATTTATTTTGAATTTTGAATTTTAAATTTATTTTGAATTTAAATTATGTTCTTAATATTGTTTTTCTATTAGCTCCCTCTAGATCATAGCCTCGATATGGTCTATCAAGGTAATAGACTTGATCCTTGCGGACCCAATAGTGACCATTTCCAACTTGATTAACCAAGTTGAATTTTGGCACCCATGCTTGGACAATTTTTCTATTATTTCTATTAACTAGCGATAAATATGATTTGTATTTTATTTTAGTTTTAAATCCAAGTCCAGTTTTGTTGTAAACGGCTCGCTGTTTTCCAAGAATCAGATCTAAATTCTTGGAGCCCAAGGTGAACCGTTCCAACGTGTCCTTGAGTTCTTTAATTTGAGCTTTCAAATTGGAATTTTCTTCCTCAAGTTGTTGGACTTGAGTTGAACTTCCAATTTGAACTGACTCAGTTAAAGAGCTCGAGTCAGTTGCTTCCTTAAGGGCTGTTACCTCCTTTTGGAGCGACTTAACCCGGACGTTGGATTTAGCTAACTTTTTTTACTAAGTAAGGTAATAATTCATGCAAGTTATCTAATTGAAATTCTGCGAGTAGTGAACTTACAGTGGGTTTTGGTCCTTCGGAAACGAATGTGGATTCGTGGCTTCGATCAGACTCAGTCTCGGATTCACTCTCGGTTTCTGACTCATACTCGGACTCAGTTTCCGCCACGGTTGCTTGTACTGGTAGAGCGAGGAAGCTCGTCGGTTCTTCTTCATCGGACCCGGATTCATCTGAAGACTCGGACCATATCTTTTCCTCTGTCTTACTTATACCTGCAACCATCGTAATACCTTCCTCGGCCGGAATAGCATTAGTCTGCTCAAATAATTTGTTTATTAAAACATGCTTACCTATTTTCGTATCAAGAATACCTTCGTGTAGCTCAATCAGATTCTCCCACAGCTCCTTGGCGCTTGAGAATGGGCCGACGCGATTTAGCTCCTTATTCGTTAAGCCACACTGAAGTGTATACGTTGCTTTTGCGTTTGCTTCTACCTTTTTTATAAGGTTCGCGTCCCAGTTCTCGTACGGTAGTGGCTTGCCAGCGCCGTTAGTTGGCAGTTGAAGCCCGGTTTTGACGATCATCCAGACTTCAAAGTGAGTCTGGAGATACGCCTCCATCCGACCCTTCCAATCTCCAAAATTATCTCCGGAGAAGAGCGGTGGGCGAGCAGTGTTGTAGCCTTCTTGATGGGTCATCTTAGAAAGACAATCTCGCAAAATAAACACAATAAAACTTGTTCCAAGACTTAGTCTTGGATTAGTAGTGCGGGAGAGAAATAAAAATAGTAATTCAGGAATTTTGAGAAAAAATAATAAAATATTATTAAAATAATATTAAAAAAATATTAAAAAAATATTACTACAAATTTTTTGAAAATGCAATATTTTGTTAATTCCAACCAATGGTGAAAAGATGAAAATTAATTTTTCAAAAATAGTTTTGGAGGGAAAAAACGAAAGGCGTAAGGTTATATTTTTAACCTACATAAACGACAGCCACGAAAAATGCTTGAATGGTGGTTGCACCAATTCAAAGCGACCCCGCTCTGATACCAATTGATGGATCGAAAGCGCTAGAGGGGGGTGAATAGCGCTCGTGGCTATTTTAACGATTTATAACACAGAATAGAAACGCAGCGGAAAGTAAAATCAAACACACAGAGACGCAGGTGTTTTACTTCGTTCGGAGCCTATGGCGACTCCTACTCGAAGGCTCGCGGTCCTTGACCGCTTTCGGTGGGCAACAACTATAATATCGGAAAGATTACAATTTGAATTATAATTAATGCAATAAGTAAACTAATACCGACAACAAAAGATCGAAGAGTCTGAGCTTCGGGTTGTTGACGTCGAGTAGTAGCACTTCAAGGTCGTCTCGTTGGCAGCACTTCACAGAAGAAAGCTTAGAATGTGTTGTGCTTTCAGCTGCTCCCTCAACCCTCTTTTTATATGACCTTCCGGGCGCCTGGATCCCTTCCGGGCGCCTGGAGTGTGACGTGGCCAACCAACCAGGATGCTCCACGTGGCGAAGTCGCGGCAGGGGATAAAGTTTGGTCCCGGGCGCTCGGACCTGTTCCGGGCGCTCGGACCTCCGGGCGCCCGGACCACCTTTTTCCAGCAGGTTTCTCTCCTGCAAAACAAGGTTAGTCCGAGCAAATACCCTGCAAGACAATGTTAGAATCTGATAAAACATAGTAAAGAAGAACTGACAGTCTTCGGACTGTCCGAGTCTGACTTCGGATTCCCAACCGGAAACCCTAGGTCGACCCGATGCCTACTATTCCCTCTACGGGGAACGCGTCCTCATCTACTCCCCTCAGGAGAGATTATCTGATGCCAGTCCGGTCCTCCAGACCGACTGGACTTTCCACCTAGGGTTACCACCCCCTAGGACCTAGGGTTACCGCCCCCTAGGGTTTTTCTCCACCTAGGGTTACCGCCCCCTAGGACCTAAGGTTACCGCCCCTTAGGGTTTTCCTCCACCTAGGGTTACCGCCCCCTAGGACCTAAGGTTACCGCCCCTTAAGGTTTTCCTCCACCTAGGGTTACCACCCCCTAGGACCTAAGGTTACCACCCCTTAGGATTTTCCTCCACCTAGGGTTACCACCCCCTAGGACCTAAGGTTACCACCCCTTAGGGTTTTTCACCTGCCTAACCGCAGCTAGGACTTTCCTGAAACACTTATTCAAACGTATTAGATCACACACTAACTTAACTTTGAATCTTTTGCCATTATCAAAACTAAGGTTCGATCGTCGGATGCTTCCCGCACCAACATGTAAACCAAATTATGGAGGAACCGGTTGATGGTTCTTTAGCACAGCACAGACGTGACCTTGATGCCTATATGGCATGGAAAAGGAAGGACTCCATTGCCAAGGGCATATTGATTAGTTCAATGGTTGATGACCTGGTGTTTGAATATGAGCCATTACCATCGGCTCATGCAGTCTGGGTAGCCCTTAGAGAGAAGTACAGTGGAGTTAGTCTGAGTAAGCTCCGTCAGCTAATTATCAAGTTTGATAGTTGTAAAAAGCGCTCAAATGTTACCATGGCCCAACATCTCAAGGAGATGGATAACATGATTCGAGAGCTTAAGACTGCTGGTTATACGTTGACCAATGAACAACAGGTTCAGGCAGTTATCCGTTCCCTTCCTGATTCTTGGGAAACGATGAAACAAAACCTGACCCATAGTGAGAGTATCAAGACTTTCACTGGTGTCTCACGCCATGTGGAACTTGAGGCGGAGAGGATTGAATCCGCAAGGATTTCGGGTCAAGCTTTTGTAGCTGAAGGTTCTGGTTCCAAGAATAAGAACAAGTGGTTTAAGAAAGGAAAGGGGAAAGGAAAGGAGGCTAATGCTGTTGCTGCGAAAAACCAAATCAAGAAGAAAGGAAAGAAATATGGACAAAAACCTAAGAGCAGGTTGACTTGCTTCAACTGTGGCAAGAAGGGCCATTTTGGTCGGGAGTGTACTGAGCCTAAATAGGTAGATCCATTTTTGTATTCTTTCCATGAGCAATATGTTGCAAGTACAGTGTTGTTAGTTGATTCGTATCCTTTGTGGATTGTAGATTCAGGAGCAACGAACCACGTAGCTCATGATCGAGCTACATATGTGGAGTACCGTCGGGTACCAGCTGGCAACAAATGGATATATGTAGGAAACAATGCAAGAATTGAAGTCAAAGGAATTGACACTTGCAAGTTCAACCTATGTGGTGGAGGCACCTTATTTCTACATGATGTCCTGTAAACTCCTAAGATTCGACGGAATCTGGTTTCCATTATTTGTCTTCTTGATTTAGGTTACAATGTAAATTTTTATAGCTGTTGTGTGGAACTTCGATTTAACTCTGTGCTAATTGGGTATGGTTTTGTAACAAATGGTTTTATGGTTCTTGATGTAGAACCAAATAATAATGATGGTTGTTTTTCAAACATTGCTCTTACTAGTAATGTTGATGTTAATGATAAATTTGGCATGCTAGATTGGGACATATAGGACAAGAACGAATGAATAGATTAGCTAAGGAGGATCTATTAGGCACTCATGCTAAGATTAACTTGCCTATATGTGAGCATTGTCTTGCAAGAAAGACGACTAGAAAACCATTTGGTAAGGCTATTAGGGCTGAATCACCATTGCAATTAATTCATTCGGATATTTGTGGTCCAATGAATGTGAAGGATAGAAATGGGAGTTCTTATTTCATTACATTTATCAATGACTTCACACGTTTTGGTCATGTGTATTTGATTTCTCACAAATCTGAAGCATTGGATTGCTTTATTCGTTACTTGAACGAAGTTGAGAATCAATTGGAACGTAAGGTTAAAACCTTGCGCACTGACCGTGGAAAAGAATATTTGTCTGATCAGTTCAAGACAATATGTAATGAGAAAGGGATTATTAGACAGCTAACTGTCCCTAGAACTCCACAGCAAAATGGGGTTGCTGAAAGAAGAAATAGTGTTGGTGCAATATCCCTCAGGTCAAGGTTGACCTGGGTAACCAAGCTGAGTCTTGGTTTGGGTTTAAATGTTTGACAATAAGATATTGATTGAAGAAGAGTCAAGTAGGTCAAGGTTGACTGGATACTTGACTGGGAAGTCCTAACTGGGATGTTAGGCAAAATGAAAGACCTAGTGAGTGAAGCTAGGCAGTATGAAAGTCCTGGTGAGTGAAGCCAGGCAGAAGAAAAGTCCTGGTGAGTGAAGCCAGGCAGAAGGAAGTCCTAGTGAGTGAAGCTAGGCAGATGGAAATCCTGGTGAGTGAAGCCAGGTGAAAGTCCTAGTGAGTGAAGCTAGGCAGATGGAAATCCTGGTGAGTGAAGCCAGGTGAAAGTCCTAGTGAGTGAAGCTAGGCAGATGGAAATCCTGGTGAGTGAAGCCAGGTGAAAGTCCTAGTGAGTGAAGCTAAGCAGATGGAAAACCCTAGTGAGTGAAGCTAGGTGAAAGTCCTGGTGAGTGAAGCCAGGCAAGGGAAAATCCAGATGGATCAAGGATGATCGGACATCTGGTGCTGGGAAGTCCAAGTAGGTCAAAGGATTGACTAGATACTTGGCATGAAAGAAAAGTCCAAGTAGGTCAAAGGGATTGACCGGATACTTGACACAGAGAAATGTCCATGTGGGTCAAAGTGATTGACCGGACACTTGGTAAGGGAGTCCTAGCAGGTCAAGGGAGTGACTAGATGCTAGGCATGACATACCAACAGGTCAAGGTTGACCGGATGTTGGTTTGGGAGGTTTGGGACTTGGTTTTGGACAAAAATCAAGTGCTGGATCGATCAGTGGATCGATCCAGACCTGTCCCAGCGAACAGAGAGCCTCTGGATTGATCCGTGGATCGATCCGTGAATCGATCCAGAGGTCCCAATCGATCGGTGGATCGATTGGGACGCGGCTGCTTCGCGCGATAAGCGCTGGATCGATCCAGGCGTTTTTCCAGAGCACAGAGGCGCTCTGGATCGATCCGTGGATCGATCCAAAGCCTCCCCGATCGATTGGGAATATTCGAATCGATCGGGATCCGACCGTTGGCGTCGTTTATAGCTGCAGGCGTGTGATGGCTGCGGCAGCTCTTCTACGGTTTCATCTCAGATTTCTCGCCAGCTCCTCCACATCACTCACAAAGCTCAGATCGCCAGTTCTTGAAGGATCTTGGAAGTTTTCCAAGTCAAGAGGCGGATCAAAGCCAAGAAGAGAAGCTAGGGTTAGGGTTTATACTCATTGTAAGCTTGTAAGCTTGTATTTCTTGTATCCTTTCCCTCTCTTCTTGTATTGAGTCTTGTAGGGCTTCTCCGCCCTTGGTAGTTACCATAAAGGAGAGTTTTATTTAGTGGAGGGTGTGTGTGTTGGTGTGGATCCTTGGATTAGTCACCTCTTGTGAGGTGGATACCAAGTAAACCAACCGTGTTAGCGTTGTTGTATTTGTTTCTGTATTTTCCGCTGCATATTCTTGAAGAAACAAGCAACGCCGAGCAACGCCGAGCAACGCCGAGCAACAAGCGAACGCGACGAGCTATTCACCCCCCCCCCCCCTCTAGCTACTTTTGGTCCTAACAAGTGGTATCAGAGCAAGGCCGCTCTTCACCGGAATCATCGCCGGAAGGGTCAAGCATAACAAGAAAAGCTAGAGGGTGAAGAAGTTGGAGCAAATTCTTCAAGTTCAAGATTTTATCAAGCTCAACTTCAAGATGCAATTCCAAGATGGACTTGGATTTGACACAAGGGTGGCTCCACCATATTCATCTACAAGCTTCGATTCTTGGAAATCAAGAATCGAAAATTTTCTTATGATGGAGATAGAGCAATGGTTTGCTCTAATGGAAGGCTTCAAAGCTCCAACGAACTCCAAGGGCAAGCTTCTAAAGAAAAGAAGATGGAGCTCAGAGCAAATTCAAAGGGGCGAGGCAAATGACAAAGTGACCAAGCTTCTGGTCAACTTATTGCCTAGCCACATCTTGGCTCGAGTTGGAGAATTCGAAGATGCCAAGGAGCTTTGGAGCAAATTGGCCAAGCTTCATGAAGAGATCCCCTCCACTGTACAAGATCATGAAGAATCCAAAGAGGGTGACTCTTTGGAGCAAGACCAAAAGGAGGATTCCGAGGTTGATAGATGCTCAACCTCCGAAGAAGAGGAAATCCAAGATGCTTCATCCTCAAGGGAATGCAACGAAGGGAACAAGGAGGGAGCATACTCCTTGTTTCATATTCAAGATGATGAAGCCTCCACCTCTAGGATTGAGGGGGAGCAATCCTTGGTGACACCGGATCAAGAAGAAGGAGAAGCTTCTACATCCGGGTCAAGAGAAGAAGAGGAGGAAGAAGCTTCTACCTCCACAAGTCAAGAAAAATCAAATGGAGGATAATCAAGGTCCTATCAAAAGGAAGTTTCTACCTCTGGATCCAAAGAAAAAGATGCCACCCCTACAAGCAAAGGTATGAATATTTCAATTAATGATAAAAATCATATAATATGTTTTGAGTGTAGGGAACATGGGCACTACAAGAGCAAGTGCCCTAAATTGACCAAGAAGAAGGGCCAAGTGGCACAAAAGGACAAGGTGAAGCCCAAGGAGACCATCCCCGGAACGAAGAAGAGCAAGGAGCATATCATATGCTTCTCTTGCAATCAAAAGGGGCATTACCGAAGTCAATGCCCCAAGGGGAAGAAGGTGGTCACGGCTCAAGGAGGCACTAGTCAAGGGGGAGCCTCTAAGGTAAAAAGGAAGGTAACTTTCATTGAGCCTATTCCCTTACAAAATGGTAAAAAGCATGCTAGGTCAAATTTCTATCATTTTAATGCTATTTACCATGAAAATAGAAAGCATGATAGCGTTAAAGAAAAACATATAGCTTTTCATGCTAAAACTACTACACCTAAGACTAGGAATGTAGGTAAAAGTCTAGGTAAAAACTCTAAGGATTGCAGCTACAAGCCTAGAAACAAAAATGCTCATGAACTTGATGGAAAACCCAAAACTAAGGACTTAGTGATGGAAAATCAAGTCTTGAGGTCAAGACTTGATAAAATGGAAAGGACCCTAAAAAGGATGGAAAATATCCTAAAAGGGCAAAATGAGCATAGCCTAGGTCTAGGAGTACAAAGGTCATCTAATGGCCATAGAGGTTTGGGATACAAACCAAAGGCTAAGAAGGGTGTGCCCTCTTACCATAGAGTTCCATATAGTTATGGAACATACCCTAGGTCTAGTGGTCAAGCCAAAAATACTAGGGAAGTCATCCCTAAGAGTATCTTTGCAATAAATGTGACTAAGACTTCTAAGAAGTCTAAGAAAGTCACAAAGAAGGTTACAAGGGAAGCTATCCCTAGAGTTGACCTAGAAACTGTGACCAAGGCTTCTAAGAAGCCCAACAAGGTCACTAGGAAGGTATCTAGGGAAGTTATCCCTAGTGAGTACCTAGAGCATCCAAGGAGCACCAATAGGTGTTGGGTTCCTAGGAGCATCTTCTCTACCCCATAGATGGGTTAGAGAGTGTCAACTCCGATTAGAAGGGTAGTTAACCCAACTTTGAGGAAATTGACACTCAAGGAGCATTTTCAAGGTTTTAGTTAACCTTTGAAAATGAAATGGAATTATTGATTACTCCTTGAAAGAGTAAAATGTGCCAAATGGTGAAAAATTGTTTTTATCTTAAAATGGCACAAATTGGGAAAACCTTGAGAAATACCAAGTTGGGATTTTGGTATGTTCTTAGGCAATTTAAGGCAATCCGGGCCTTAATTCAAAAGTGCTACTCTTGAAGAAAAATGGAATATGCCAACATTTGAGGACATGTTTATTTTCAATTGGCATACATTAAATCAAGGAAATTAGAAATGCCAAATTTAGGCTTTGGCATTCTCTTGTAGCACTTTAGGGCAATCTAGGTTTAAGGTGTAAGTTTAGCTAAGACTTTAAGGATACTTAGATAGTTAATCTAGGTATATTTTATTTATGTTAAATCTTGCCATGATTGTTTGCCCATCATATGCGATGACATCATGTCTAGTTTTTGCATTCATGTTTTATTATGGAAAATCCAAAAATATCATGTCATGACATTCATACATCATGTAGTAATAGGATATTTTCTTTTGAAAATTATTTTCTTTTGATGTATGCCATAACATAATCATGCATTTAGTTTAATTCCTTGTAATTAAGGACGAATGGCATTTAACGACACTTATTGACAAGTGGCATCCTGGGTGGATGTCTAATATCTCTAAAATACCTAGATAGATATGCATGATCCCTAGAATAGGGCAAAACCAAATTTTACATCTCACAAAGACCTCTAAGATGACTTGTATGTGTTTTGTCCACAATAGATACAAGTGAGATGTTAGGATGATGAACAAAGCTCAAGATGTTGATTTAGTGCATTCCTTTGAGTTTTAAATTCATCAAAACACATAGTTATGTGTTTTCCCATCATTGGGAAAGCTAATGTACAAGTCATGTGCATTATGCCCAAGGAACATGATGGGATATTGGTTTTGAAAATGTTTTCAAAATGATTTTGGAAAACCTTGGTGAAGGCTATCTTTTGATAGTAATCACCATTGAATAGTTAGACACAAACTTGAAGAAAACACTAAAGTTTTTGCAAGTTCTCAAGTTTGTGTCAATCTTTGAAAATATGATGTATTTTCATAGAAAGCTATTTTTCCATGATTAAGTATGCCCTAAATAATGTCTACACGAAATTTCATAATTTTTGGATTTTTGTAGAATTTTCTAGGGGTTTCTGAAGTTGACTGAAATGAAATTTCAGCAACTATCGAGTTCGATCGATCCATGGATCGATTGAGTTCTGAATCGATCCATGGATCGATTCAAGCAATCCAGCGAGCAGAAGCTCGTTGGATCGATCAGCCGATCGATCCAGGAGTCTGAATCGATCGATGGATCGATTCGAAAGGTTCAATCGATTGGAACCCAACTTCAATCGATCCAAGTTGCTGGTTTTGGAAGGCTGATTTCAGCATCTTTGAACCTATTTTAGTCTAGGTAACCATTCCAAACCCCTAAAATACATTTGTATCCATAAAAAGGGTGTTTTCATATGAAAACAAGGATGGGTTGGTTAAGGAAGGCTAAGTTGAAGTTTAGGTTGAGGTGTGTTTCAAATTTTGAATATTTGAACCTCAAAACTTCTAAATTTGGGTTTCCTAATGTTTTAGGGATTCCAAGTCATTGTTGGTGCAATGACAGAAGTTACCACCATGTCTTTAGGGGGAGGGACTCTTTAAAGACATGAAAATTATTTTTCATGAACCTTGGAAGGTGGTTAACCTTCTGTTGTGAACTTGCTCAAGGTTGAGCATTTAAACTTGAAATGGGGAGAAATGGGGAGTGGATATCCTCATTATTTCAAGTGGACACTCAAGTGGTAGATAATGCTCAAGGTTGGGTAGTTGTCTACATTAAGGGAGAAGTTAAGGATAAATGAAGGGTATGGGACCTTCATTATCGTGTTGATCACAACGAGTGATGTTGTGAACAACGATGAGCAACTCTTCAGGGGGAGAGTCTTCAACAAATGGATTTGTTGAAGTGTGCCCAGAATTGGAGCATAGGTTGATGTGTGTCCAACGATGGGTTGATGTGTGCCAATAGGGGGAGAATGTATGGTTAAGCTTAGGCCTTCATTACCTATGGGAAGGTCATAGGGGGAGAATGAAAGGACTCATGAAAGCTTCATTACCTAGTGGCATGAAGAAGGAGGCTATGGGATTAGCCTAACTTACATATGGGATTGTAAGTGTTATTGTGGTATTGTCAAACATCAAAAAGGGGGAGATTGTAGGTGCAATATCCCTCAGGTCAAGGTTGACCTGGGTAACCAAGCTGAGTCTTGGTTTGGGTTTAGATGTTTGACAATAAGATATTGATTGAAGAAGAGTCAAGTAGGTCAAGGTTGACTGGATACTTGACTGGGAAGTCCTAACTGGAATGTTAGGCAAAATGAAAGACCTAGTGAGTGAAGCTAGGCAGTATGAAAGTCCTCGTGAGTGAAGCCAGGCAGAAGAAAAGTCCTGGTGAGTGAAGCCAGGCAGAAGGAAGTCCTAGTGAGTGAAGCTAGGCAGATGGAAATCCTGGTGAGTGAAGCCAGGTGAAAGTCCTAGTGAGTGAAGCTAGGCAGATGGAAATCCTGGTGAGTGAAGCCAGGTGAAAGTCCTAGTGAGTGAAGCTAGGCAGATGGAAAACCCTAGTGAGTGAAGCTAGGTGAAAGTCCTGGTGAGTGAAGCCAAGCAAGGGAAAATCCAGATGGATCAAGGATGATCGGACATCTGGTGCTGGGAAGTCCAAGTAGGTCAAAGGATTGACTGGATACTTGGCATGAAAGAAAAGTCCAAGTAGGTCAAAGGGATTGACCGGATACTTGGCACAGAGAAAAGTCCAAGTGGGTCAAAGGGATTGACCGGACACTTGGTAAGGGAGTCCTAGCAGGTCAAGGGAGTGACTAGATGCTAGGCATGACATACCAACAGGTCAAGGTTGACCGGATGTTGGTTTGGGAGGTTTGGGACTTGGTTTTGGACAAAAATCAAGTGCTGAACCGATCAGTGGATCGATCCAGGCTCTGGATCGATCAGTGGATCGATACAGACCTGTCCCAGCGAACAGAGAGCCTCTGGATCGATCCGTGAATCGATCCAGAGGTCCCAATCGATCAGTGGATCGATTGGGACGCGGCTGCTTCGCGCGATAATCGGTGGATCGATCCGTGGATCGATCCAGGCGCGTTTCCAGAGCACAGAGGCGCTCTGGATCGATCCGTGGATCGATCCAAAGCCTCCCCGATCGATTGGGAATATTCGAATCGATCGGGATCCGACCGTTGGCGTCGTTTATAGCTGCAGGCGTGTGATGGCTGCGGCAGCTCTTCTACGGTTTCATCTCAGATTTCTCGCCAGCTCCTCCACAGCACTCACAAAGCTCAGATCGCCAGTTCTTGAAGGATCTTGGAAGTTTTCCAAGTCAAGAGGCGGATCAAAGCCAAGAAGAGAAGCTAGGGTTAGGGTTTATACTCATTGTAAGCTTGTAAGCTTGTATTTCTTGTATCCTTTCCCTCTCTTCTTGTATTGAGTCTTGTAGGGCTTCTCCGCCCTTGGTAGTTACCATAAAGGAGAGTTTTATTTAGTGGAGGGTGTGTGTGTTGGTGTGGATCCTTGGATTAGTCACCTCTTGTGAGGTGGATACCAAGTAAACCAACCGTGTTAGCGTTGTTGTATTTGTTTCTGTATTTTCCGCTGCATATTCTTGAAGAAACAAGCAACGCCGAGCAACGCCGAGCAATGCCGAGCAACGAGCGAACGCGACGAGCTATTCACCCCCCCCCCTCTAGCTACTTTTGGTCCTAACAAATAGGACTCTTCTTGAAATGGTTAGGTCTATGATGGCACAGGCTAATTTGTTAATCTCCTATTGGGGAGATGCATTATTAGTTGCGACCTATATACTTAACAAAGTGCCTTCAAAGTCAGTTTCATCTACCCCACATGAACGTTGGACAGGCAGAAAGCCGAATTTGAGTAATTTGAGACATTGGGGGTCAGCTACCTACGTTTATGATAAAACTCACGAATATGGAAAATTAGGACCCAGAGGTAAGAAGTGTATCTTTATAAGGTACTCTGAGACTTCTAAGGGTTATGCTTTTATTGGTGAGCGACAAGATAGAACCATCTCTGAAATAGAGTCAAGAGATGCTACTTTTCTAGAAACTGAGTTCCCAACACGAGGTGAAGTTGATAAGACAATTCCTCTATATGAGATAGAGGAGGAGGATAATGTTCCTTTATCAACAGATCAGGAGATGCCTGAATCTAGTCAACTGAGTGAGAGTAATTTGTCACTGAATGAGTCAGTTTCTCAACGGTCTAACCTTCGAAGAAGTAGTCGTCAGATTATTCCTCGGAGAAGGTTTGATATTGAGAATGAGGCATTGATGGTTCTCCCAGTTGACGATGAGGAACCTCGAATAGTTGAGGAAGCTTTGAGAAGCTCAGTTAGAAAAGAATGGAAAATTGCAATGGATAAAGAAATGGAGTCAATGAGACAGAATTAAGTTTGGGATTTAGTCGATCTTCCTCCGGGCCGAAGGGCTATTGGAAATAAGTTGATTCTCAAAGTAAAGAGGAAAGTAGATGGATCGATTAATCGATACAAAGCTCGATTAGTTGCAAAAGGATATACCCAAAAGGAGGGTATTGACTTTGAAGATACATTCTCTCCAGTTGTGAAGTTTGTGTCAATACGTGTCATCCTAGCTATAGTAGCACAATATGACATGGAATTACATCAGATGGATGTAAAAATGACTTTCCTTAATGGTAATCTTGACGAAGAAATCTATATGGTACAACCAGAAGGTTATGTTGTAGAAGGCTAAGAGAAAAGAGTATGTAGACTTCGGAAGTCTATATATGGGCTAAAGCAAGCGTCAAGACAATGAAACATAAGATTTAATGAAGTAATATGATCTTATGGTTTCGAAATGATCAATGAGGATCATTGTGTTTACCTAAGAAAGGAAAAAGGAAAGCTTGTCATTTTATCATTATATGTTGATGATATGCTAATAGCTGGAAGTAACATAAAGTGTGTGATAGAAGTCAAAAGTTTACTTTCATCACAATTTGACATAATAGATATAGGAGAAGCAGAGTACATCTTAGGAGTAAAGGTCGTTAGAGACCGATCAAAGAGGCTTTTGGGTTTGTCTCATGAAGCTTATATCACTAAGATGCTACAACACTTCAATATATCATATTGCAACATTGAGCAGACGCCTATAGCGAAAGGTACTGTCTTGAGCAAAAGTATGTATCCCAAGACTCCTGAGGAAATAGCCGAAATGAAGAAGAAACCATATACCAGTGCCATTGGCAGTTTGATGTACACTATGTTGTGTACCCGTCCCGATATAAGCTATGCTGTTGGCTTAGTTAGTCGTTTCCAGTCAAACCCAGGATCGAGACACTGGAAAGCGGTGAAGAGGATATTCAGATATCTTAAAGGAGCAACTGATTATTGCCTCTGTTTCCAAGGATCAGATATGAGCCTTAGTGGCTACTCAGATGCAGATTGGGCAGGGGACCTTGATGACAGGAAATCCACATCTGGCTATGTCTTCTTGCTGAATGGTGGCACCATCTCATGGAATAGAAAGAAGCAGGCTTGTGTAGCCTTATCGACAATGGAAGCTGAGTATGTGGCTTGTGCAGCGGCTGTGCAAGAGGCTGTCTGGCTAAGAAGGTTTTTGAAGCATCTGAGGATTGCTGAGGATAGTGGGAGTCCTGTTACTGTGTACTGTAACAGTCAAGCTGCGATAGCTTTTTCCAAGGATCCCAAATACCACAGCAAAGGCAAGCATATAGAAATTAAGTATAATTTTGTAAGGGATATTGTTGACAAAAAAAAAATTTCTTGAGTACATCCCTACATGGAATATGCTTGCTGATCTTTTTACTAAGTCATTAACTAAAGAGTCATTTCATGGGCATATGAAGTCTTTGGGACTTCGAAGAATGTAACAATTGTAAAGACATTTTGATAAATGAAAAATGTCATGATCTATTCAGTATATATGTTAAGATGAGATCATTTGTGTAATGATTGAAGTAAATACACCCACCATTTACTGAATTTGCTTGAGGCAATACTAGAATTCATATGTTGAATTCAGGATTAGACATTGGGAATGTCTAGATCGAAATCTGTACGATGTTAAATTTTGGGAAAAACATGCGCTCTTTTTAATAAAGAGAATAACATCGTAGCATGTGATTCATACCACATGTGCTATGGCGACAAGAAGGGTAGTAGGAGAATGGATTCCTGCTTCTCTACTATGTGAACCCCTTGAGATTATAAGTTAATCTCGATTTTACCCAAAGTGACTATTTAGCTGTCTACTTGAAGTTCTGATCAGTGTCTGCTACTTTAGCATATTTCCTATTGGCTATGGATGATTCGGTGTATGGAGCATAACTAGGAAAGCGACTGATTAGAATGAATGGATTCTATCTAAAAAGGAAGATTAAGATTGATTTACATCTGTGACATTTATTCACTAGTACCGGTTACATTTTTAGTTCAGTACATAAAATGTAATTGTGAATAATTTGTTTGATTGGAGATGTTGAACATGCTCTTGACATATAGTTAATATGAGGGATTAGAAGATGTTCATGATGATGGAAATAATTTAATCTGGGGTAAAGGCAAGTCATTTATGTCTTTGATTCATTCTATGGATATTTATGTCTCTGATTTGTTCTATGGAGCAGCTAAGTAAGGTGTGATAATCTTCTTAGCAATTGAATGCTCACTGTGCTTGCTGTCGCACGAACCATTTTCCCTAATGTATGGAATGGATGTTTTGATATGGTTTTCGTGACTTGATCCTTATAAAGTCTGTGTGACTTATTTGGTCTTTGTGACTAAATTTTTCTCTGGTCTTCGTGACTTGATCCTCATAAAGTCTTCGTGACTTATTTGGTCTTTGTGACTAAATTTTGCTCTGGTCTTTGTGACTTGATTCTCATAAAGTCTTTGTGATTTATTTGGTCTTTGTGACTAAATTTTGCTCTGGTCTTCGTGACTTGATCCTCATAAAGTCTACGTGACTTATTTAGTCTTTGTGACTAATTGTGCTTTCATCTTCGTGACATGATCACCTTGTAGTCTATGTAACTGACATGGTCTATGTGACCATATGTATTGACTTGGGCGAGTGGGAGATGTTAAACGTTGCATCAGTTGCAACGTTGGGAAGATGAAGGGGTGCCCATTCACCTTCTTCTTCCTCCATTGAAAGCTGTCATCAAGGCATCGGTTTGTAACCGATGTCTTGCTTGATATATATGATGGCGTCCAAGGCAATCAGTGGGGGATCGAGGTAAGCAGAAGCTTCATGAAGGTGATCAGAGAGCAATCGTGATTAGAGGTGTGCGAGCAAAGGGAGAGCATCTAGAGGCTGGGATTTGGCTCGTGAACCTTGAAGCACTTTCCGGCAGCCCCGTGATCGTGCTTCCGACAGCGGCAATCTTTTCATCGCGTCTTCGGTTACGGTTCTTCGGGAGATAACTGTGAGTAGTTACCGCATTATTTAGATTTTGTTTCATACTCTCAAAACTACTAGCATTGTCTGTAGTGTTGCTCATCATCTGGGCAGCCAGTTCGTTGGCTAGTGAAGAACTCTTGCAGCGCCGGGGGATCTAGTTGTTGAGGTACAGCGGTAACAACTAGCTGCTAACGCGTCGAGTATCTGTATCCAAGCCTTCAACTAAAGTGATAATGTGTCGGATTTAGATCCAATTCTATATACCTCATCTCCCTCCCATTAGATTTTTAACTTTCATCTCCGTATTCATCCCATCTCCATCAAGTTTTCAATTTTAATCCTCGTACCTGAATATTTTATATCCTAATAATGTTCTTGGAGAATAGAAAATGAAAAGTAAGGATTCGGGATTCGTAAAAAGTAGAAGCTGAAGATAAGATTTTTTTATCTTTTTTATTTCTTTTTAATTGATCATGAAAGAAAAGTAATAATTAGTTATTTAATTAATATATATAATTTAATTAGATATTCAAGTTAATAGAATCTACTGTCGCACTCAAATGCTCGTCCATACATGATTATCCTGATTCCTCATTCGATATTTATTTTTTTTTTTTTTAAAATAAATTTCTATTTTTCAAAAAATTATTTTGTGGAAATAGTCTTATTATACTCAGCCCAATCCACCTATTTTATCGAGTAATCAGGTACAGCGTAGCATGTTTTTTTATATAGATTATTAAATAATTAAATTATGTCCACAAGATTGCCATAATTACTCCGCCAATTATAATCTTTTAACGGATTATCCTACTTCATAGTCTTTTTTGAATTCTCTCTTAATTTCCCCCTTCCCGATCTCTATATAATATAATACGTCCATAACCCTTATTTCCCCTCCATTCATCGATCAATTCCTCTCCATCCGAATCCATGGCGACGGCGACGGCGGAGAAATCCATTTGCAGCAGGGCCGACTGCGGCACCCACGACTGCATCGGCATCCGTTCCGTCTGCGCCGACTGCCTGCGACCGTACATGGGCCCTCAGTTGCCGTCATTCGACGAAAGGCTCAAGCGCTTCACCGCCTTGGCGGCGGAGGCTCGTCGTTGCTCCTCTCCGTCGCTGTCTTTCTCCTCCTCCTCGTCCACGGTGACAGCCGAAAGGAAGGAAGAGGGGGAGGAAGTGGATGGGCCACGCCGGTTGGCTGCTCTTGGCGACGGCCGGCCGTTCAGGTACTGCTCCATGGCGCCGCACCTCCGCTGTCGGTGACGCCCGCAAAGCACCACCGTGAAGGTTTGAAGGCGGAGGAGGCCATCTGATGTGCTCTGTTTTAGAGATTTTAGAGTTCTTTGTTCTTTGTTTTTTTTTTTTGAATATGATGGATGTTGAACGTTAAAACTTTTATAAAATGACAATTATGGATGATATTGGGATTAGTATATGCAATTTTTAATTTGGGATGTAAAAGATGATTTCGTCCGCCTTAAACGATTTCTACGACAAATTATTCCACGGCAATCGAACCGTGTCGAGGAAGCAATTCTACCACCTCAAAATCATCCTAGGGCATTTTTAATTTCAAATTTGAATATCAATATTTTCTATTAAAATCAAACTTTTATGAAATAAAAAAAATTAAATTTAACAGACAATTTAGATTAATGCGTATTATTTATCGTTCAGATGTCCCTTGAGGGTTACCGTTCAACAATAAACGTTAGTTAGTATTCGATGATTGTGTGCCAGATTAGTAATAAATGGAAAAACTGAAGTTTTTTTTTATTCCAAGATTAATAAATTTTTTTAATTCAAAATATCCTTGCATAAGAAAAAAAAAATGTGATATAAAAAACATAAAGAAAAAATTGAAAAATTTAAAAAATAAAATAAAATAACTTAAAAAAAGACGTAAAAAATAAAAAAATAGAAACAACGTTAAAAATATAAAAAATAAAAAACCTAAAAACTAGAAGAAACGTATAAACAATGTAAAAAATTTTAAAAAATATAAAAAAATAGAAAAAACATAAAAATTATAAAAAAATTTAGAAAAGGAAAAAACGTAAAAAAAATATATAGAAAAAAATAAAACAAAATTGTTAAAAAATAAAAAATTGTAAAACTTTAAAAAATAACGAAAAAATAATAAAATTAAAAACTTTAAAAAATAACGAAAAAATTAAAAATAAAAAAATGTAAAAAAATAAAAAATATAAAAACTTAAAAAAAATAAAAAAATTTAAAATTATAAAAAAATTTAAAAATTGTAAAAAAATAAAAAACTTTAAAAAATAACGAAAAAATAATAAAATAAAAAAAATAAAAAACTTTAAAAAATAACAAAAATATAAAAATAAAAATATAAAAAAAATTAAAAAATATAAACAAAGAAAAAAAAATATAAAAACACATAAAAAGAAAGAAAAAGTAAAAAAAAACATAGAGTTTAAATATTATTGTTATTATATATGGTTAATTTTGTAACTGAGGGTAATATAGAAAAATATTAAATTAAGTTATTTATTAAAATCTTCAAATAAATAAATTTTTGATGTATTATTTTTACCCCAGGTCATACCAACGGTGAACGCATGAATGTCTAACATAATAGTCAGGGATCGATTCTTAAGAACTAACGACTCATTGGATGCATCACGCGAAGAGTCCCTTCAAGCTTGAACATCCCTTTGGTTTGTGCTGAGTGTCTCTCCTCAATGAACGAACAATAAGTTGTTTTTGGATTTCTCGAAGGAAATTCGTTTGTGCATGTGTAAATTTTCTTAATGATATCATTTTATGTATGCTACTTTGTGATCACAATTTGTTCGGCTCATGCATTTTCCAAGAGAGAACTGAATCACAAAAGGGCAACGAATTGTACGAAGTCAATTCTTTCATATGCATTCTCCCATGCATGGGTAGATGGAGTTGATTATTAGGGAGTAATTTATATGTGATGAAAAAATATATATATTTTTTATTTTATTTTTATAATAAGTTTGATTGTGATTCGGATCTATTGTTTTAACATGATCTCAATACTAAAAATATAAAATTTATATCTCATGAGGTTTTAGGAATGAATTAAAAGGAGAACTTGACTCTCTAACTCGTAAATAATCGAGACACAGAGAGTCGGAGACAAAAGTACAACCAAACTTTCCGCGAGGAACTCTAGACAATCATAGAACTTAATGGATCATACAATTAATATGTTTAAATGTTAAGGTTGGTACGCCATTGTAGAAGTAAAAGTTCATATCGAATATCTTAGGATTGCCTACCTGCACGAGCCAATATTGCGGATAAGAATTAAGAAAGATCAAGTGTTTGCTAGCATGAAAGTGAAATAAAAACCCTAGGATTATTCTCGTTGTCTGTCTTTCTTCTGACTACTTACTTTGATCACATTCTAGCTTATTTTTGTGATCTCTCTGGATTCCCTCTCTCTCTTACCCTCTCACTTTTCTTTCACATTTAGATTCTGATCTGCGATTGTGACAACATATACTTTTGATTTAGTCTAAACTGTTAAGTTTGATTGGTAAGTTAGTACTCGATCCCTAGTCCCTGTGGATTCGATCTTATTATTACTTGATGACACTTCCGTACACTTGAGAATTTGCCACCACGTCAATTTCCTTAAAGATCAAACAATTCTATCAAATTGATTATGACTGTATATGTGATAGCATCTACTATACCAAGAATATTAAAGAACTCAATTCTTGCAATTACTCAAGATACTCTCTTTTAGCTTCTATGTTTATTTCTTAGTTTAAGATCCCTCTTACTAACTGGAATAAAAGAATTAGTAAATATGTTTTGACCAAAATGGGAATGGGCACGGCTTATGAATTTATAATCATGGAATCGACTCAATCATCAAATTATAAGTCTATTCCATACTAGACCAAACCGAAATAGGGTTATGTACATTATTATTATGAGGATGGTCATTCGAGCGTATGCAAATAAATACTATGTACCATATTTACTTCTTTTCTTTTGGGAGCTACTATTGGATCGAGAAACAAGCGTGATTATATATATATATAAGGTATACTTTGAATAATTCAAATCAAAGCAATTTGATGTCTGACCTGGGACTATATGACATGGGTGATTGAAAGACATACTCCGACACTCCACCTTTGTTATATATTCCATATATGTCACATTAGATAAATATCATATTCATGGAATATGATTCACTTTAAGATGCCTTGATGCTGAAATGGTAGACACATGAGACTCTAAATCTCGTGCTAAAGAGCATGGAGGTTCGAGTCGTCTTCAAGGCATAGTATTGAGAATGCTCATTCAATGAAAAATTCAATAACAGATTCGGATCTAATCAATATTGATATATCGATTTGTTGATATGAAGTATTCCGACATTCCCCACGATTCGAGTCCAAGCTATTGGAATAGGTTCAGTGGGGGATCATGAAATTTTGACGATTTTCTCTATCTAATGAATGAGGAGTCAGTTTTGAAATCGTTCGCCCGACACCCACCCCCCAATATAAGATTCAAGAGGAATCATACAAGGGTAGATTGATAAAAACCTCTGGTAAAATATCCACCACTAACCATAATCCAACAAATAAAGTACATTACATAGTCCATTTTAGGGATTAACAACTAACCCATTTAGTGACTTTGGCACTGGGCGTTCCCAAAATGGATTGGTGCGGGTGAATTAGAGAATAGACAAACATATGTTGGTATTCCAACCTTCCTTCTCCTTTCAGGGCTATCTGAAAGAGAATCCAATATCTCTTGGTCATGAATATTTGAAATAGGATGAATTGGCCTCCATGGATATCTTTGCTTCAGAAAAAAATAATTAGAATTAGGCTCGATCAACTTGTTGAGGATCTTGGCCCCACTTGGGGGGGGGGGGGGGGGGGGGGGAATAAACGATCACCCTCTTTGTTGTTTTCCTACAATTTATTAGTTGAGTAGCGGAATAATGAAAGCACAAAATAAGAAGACAAACCTAACACATTCGTTTAACGTGGTTCAGAGATAAAACTCCTACTTCACGGCTGTCCATAAGGTGGATGATCCCTATCCGTCGGTGGATAATTCCTTAGCAAACTCCGGCTAGCTCAATCCTCTTTGTCGAAGGAGAAACCTTACCACAACTCAATCAAAAAAACGAGGATCACAATGAGAGCTTGGAGACTCTAATTAGTGGTTAACTACCTCTAATTTCATCATCCAAACAAGCCACCCCAAGCTCCATTATATAGAGGTTTGGGGAAAACAACCGGCTACCAGTCGCTTGATACTACCATTGGACACAGTCAACAACACTTCACAGAAGTCGTTATTTTATTTAACAACTCTTTACCAGTCGACTGGTAACATTACCAGTCTATTGTCTTCATAGCCGTCAGGCACAGAAACATTCTGTGTCTACCCCAGTTGACTGGTGATCTTGCCAGTTGAGTGGTAAACCCGAGTACAATCACTCAGCACTTGTTCTTGTCCGCACTGTTGGAGTGTATACTGAAAGCCTAAGCTTTGTAAACATTCATTATGAATAAAGAATCACATTTGGTCAAATTATCTACATTTGTTTGTAGTTGTTCAATTAATTTATATTGAAGATAACATAGCATGTGGTGTCACATGCAGAAGATAATGTTATCAGTACCTTATAAATTATAAACAGTAGCTCACGACCAAAATGGAAAGGAACAAATCATTAGAAGGTCGTAGTGTAATTAGGTATCAGTTTATCTTGACTGTATAATTACACTAGTACACTTAGAGTGTATTGAGTAGGACCATTTGAGGTCGTTTCTTTTATACTGACTTTATAAAGGAACAAAGACCTCAGTTATTATGGAAGTGTGTGCTCTTAATCCTAATATAATAACAAGCATATATATTTGATATTTATTTCTTTAATTTATCAAAGGGTGAGATTTAGTTCGATGAATCAATAAGCCTGATAAGTTGGGAAATGATATCACTTATAGTGTGTGTTGTTGATTATAGAAGAAAACTGTGTCCTAGAGATACTAGGTTGATAATGTCCCCGAGAGGAGCTCATAAGGATTGTCATGTTAAACCCTGCAGGTGGACTTAGTCCGACATGACGATAAGGTTGAGTGGTACTACTCTTGGACATAGATATTAATTAAATGAGTTGTCAGTAACTCACTTAATTAGTGGGCATTCGATATCTTAAACACAGGGAGACTAACATGCTCATAATAAGGAGCCCAAAAATGTAATTTGGGATTGGTGCGGTAGTTCAATAATAGTTCTCTAGTGGAATGAATTATTATTGATAAAATTAAGTTGTGTGTTCGGGGCGAACACGGGATGCTTAATTTTACCGGGAGACCAAAACCAATTCCTCCTCTCGGTCCCTATCGTAGCCTCTTATTTGTAGAGTTCTATACCCACCTATACCCACCTTTTATACCCACCCAATAGGGGCCGGCCAAGCTAGCTTGGGAACAAGCTAGGGCCGGCCTAGGTATGAATTTGGGTGGCCGGCCCTAGCTTGAACCCAAGCTAGTGGGGGCCGGCCAAATTAAATTAAAAAGGAATTTTAATTTTAATTTTTATTATGTGGAAGAAATAATTTATTAAAGAGAATTTAAATTAAAATATCTCTCTTATAAAAGATCTACAAAAGATTAAATCTCTTTCCTTATTTGTAGATTGGTGAGATATTTTATTTTCTCTTTAAAAATTATTCACATATTGATAAAATTAAAATTATAGAAATTTCTTTTATTAACCATGTAGAGATTTTTAAAGAGAAATTTTAATTTTAAAATTTCCGGAAACAAATTAGGAAGTTTTAATTATTAATTGAAACTTGTCTAATTTGTTCTCCAATGATGTGGCCGGCCAATGTAGTTTTAATTGGGAAATTTTATTTTATTTTTCTCAATTAAATCATGTCAAGGAAATTGAGGAAATTTTATTGTAATTAAATTTCCTAATTTGCCTAGGCCAAGGAATATAAAAGAAGGGGTGAGGGTGCCTTCATGAGACACAACATCTATTATTTCTCTCCCTCTTTTGTTCCTTGGTGTGGCCGGCCATCCTCTCCCTCTCTTCCTCTTGTGGTGGCCGAACATCTCTCCCTTCCTTGGAGCTCTTGTGGTGGCCGGATACTACTTGGAGAAGAAGAAGAAGAAGGAGAGAAAGCTAGCATCTCTTGGAGCTTGGTTAATATTTTGGTTTTTCTCCTTGGTGAAGTTTTTCCTTTGTGGCCGAACCTTGCTTGGAGGAGAAGAAGGTGGTTGGTGGTTTCTTATCTCGGTAGATCGTTGCCCACACAACGTCCGAGGTTAGAAGAGGAATACGGTAGAAGATCAAGAGGTTTTTCTACAAGGTATAACTAGTAATTTTTCTTTCCGCATCATGCTAGTTATTTATGGAAATAATACCAAATACAAGAGGCTTACGTTCTAGAATTTCGAATATATTTTTCGATGTTGTGTTCTTTTGTTTTTTCTTTTCCTTGTGATTTGATTGTTCTCTTTGGTTAACCTAAAGTTATTTTAGGAAATTAAATATTAGCTTTCTATAAAAGGTTTTGTCTAGTCGGTGGTGGTTGCTCCCATATCCAAGAAGGCCATGTGCCTCGCCACGTCAATACTGGGAACCAATTATGGAAATTAATATTTAATGGAATTAATAACTTAAGGAGACTTGGGTCGAACGTGTAAAGTTCTGCAGGAGATCCAAGTCAAAACCTAAAAGAACAAATATATTAAGTTTTGGATCAAACGTGTTAAGTTCCGCAGGCGATCCAAAATTTAATTTAAAAGAACACATGGTAGCTAGGAAAAGGTTCAGACCTTTGTACAAAATTTTTGTACAGTGGAACCTATAGGCTTTCCGAGTAGCAACCAACACGCACAACCTTGACCTTGCCTTCAAGCATCTTCCATCAACCTCGCGTCCCTTGGATACTTTCTTATCTTTCATGTCTTACCTTCAAGAGCTTCATTCGCCTTGCCCTTTGTTGTCAGGTTTTCCTTTGTCAAGAGGTCGTGCCTTCAGGACTTCACCACCAAGAGCCATGTTTCGGGACTTCATCCTTGCCAAGTCACACTTGGACTTACGTTGCCAAGGTTATACACTTGGACTTACACCGCCAAGGGCCATGCTTTAGGACTTCATCCTTGCCAAGTCTCACTTGGACTGATGTTACCAAGGCTACACATTTGGGCTTACACCTGTTAGAGTATATACTAAAAGCCTAACTTTTGGTATAAACATTTATCTAGAAATAAGAATCACATTGGTCAAATGTCTATATTTATGATAAATGTAGTTGTTCAATTAATTTATATTGTAGATAACATGGTGCGTGGTGTCACACACAGAGGATCATGTTATCAACACCTTATAAATTATAAACAATAGCTCACGACCAAGATGGAAAGGAACAAACCATTGGAAGGTCGTAGTGTAATTAGGTATTAGTTTATCTTAACTATATAATTACACTAGTACACTTAGAGTGTATTAAGTAGGACCATTAGAGGTCGTTTATTTTATACTGACTTTATAAAGGAACAAAGACCTCAGTTATTATGGAAGTGTATGCTCTTAATCCTAATATAATAACAAGCACATATATTTGATATTTATTTCTTTAATTTATCAATGGGTGAGATTTAGTTCGATAAATCAATAAGCCTGATAAGTTGGGAAATGATATCACTTATAGTGTGTGTTGTTGATTATAGCAGGAAACTGTGTCCTAGTGATCTAGGTTGATAATGTCCCCAAGAGGAGCTCATAAGGATTGTCATGTTAAACCCTGCAGGTGGACTTAGTCCGACATGATGATAAGGTTGAGTGGTACTACTCTTGGACTAAGATATTAATTAAATGAGTTGTCAGTAACTTACTTAATTAGTGGACATTCGACATCTTAAACACAGGGAGACTAACACACTCATAATAAGAAGGAGCCCAAAATGTAATTTGGGATTGGTGCGGTAGTTCAATAATAATTCTTTGGTGGTATGAATTATTATTGATGAAATTAAGTTGTGTGTTCGGGGCGAACACGGGAAGCTTAATTTCATCGGGAGACCAAAACTAATTCCTCCTCTCGGTCCCTATCGTAGCCTCTTGTATATAGAAATTTATACCCACCACATACCCACCTTCTTACCCATCCTAATGGGGTCGGCCAAGCTAGCTTGGAACTCAAGCTAGGGCCGGCCAAGACCAAGTGGATGAGTCAAGTTGGTGGCCGGCCAAAGCTTGGGTCCCAAGCTTAGGTGGCCGGCCACTAGAATATTAAAAAGGATTTTTATTAAAATTATTTCTTATGTGGATATCATGGTTTTAAAAGAGAGTTTAAAATTTAAATTTTTCCTTTTATAGCTTTCTACAAAAGATTAAGAAAAGATTTGAAATCTTTCCTTATTTGTAGATTGAAAGGAGATTTTAATTTTGAGAAAACTTTCCTTTTTAACCATAATTATAATTTAAAAGAGAGTTTTAAAAATTAAATATTCTCTTTTATTAGTTTCTACAAAAGATTAAGAAAAGATTTGATATCTTTCCTTATTTGTAGATTGAAAAGAGATTTTAATTTTTAGAGATAACTTTCCTTTTTGGAAATTATCCACATGTTTAAAAGAAATATTTTAATTTATAAAATTTCCTTTTTATAAATCACCATGAAGGGAAAAATTATTGGAGAAATTTTTATAAATTTTCGGAAACAAATTAGGAAGTTTTAATTCTTGTTTTAATTAAAACTTTCCTTGTTTTGGGGAGGAAGTGGCCGGCCAAGTAATTTGGAAAAAGAAAATTGATTTTAATTAATTAATTTTTTCTTTTTCATGGCAAAAGAATTAAGGAAGTTTTTTATTAAAATTTCCTTATTTGTCAAGACCAAGGATTA
This sequence comes from Zingiber officinale, assembly GCF_018446385.1. NCBI lineage: Eukaryota > Viridiplantae > Streptophyta > Magnoliopsida > Zingiberales > Zingiberaceae > Zingiber > Zingiber officinale. The sequence goes on along the minus strand of NW_024589988.1, from coordinate 49,121 downwards.
TAAAAGAGGGGGTAGAGGTACCTTAATGGTGGACGACTCTATTCTTTTCTTCTTCTCTTTTCCTCCTTGGTGTGGCCGGCCCTAGGGTCTCCTCTTCTTCTTTCTCTTTTATCTTCCTCCTTTGTGGCCGGCAGCATCTACATAAGGGAAGTCCATGGTGGCCGGTTCTAGCTAGGAGAAGAAGAAGAGAAAGAAGGCTTCGTTTCTAGCATCCCTTGGAGCTTGGTGGTGGTGGCCGAACCTCACATCTCTTGGAGTTTATGTGGTGGCCGAAACTTGATTGAAGAAGAAGGGTTTGGGTGGTTCTCATCTCGGAAGATCGTTGCCCACACAACGTCCGAGGTTAGAAGAGGAATATGGTAGAAGATCAAGAGGTTATTTTGCTTACAAAGAAAGGTATAACTAGTAATTATTTTCCGCATCATACTAGTTTTCTTTGTATAGTTATTTATGGAAATACCAAACACAAGAGGCATATGATCACTATAACAAAAACTACAAACAACAACGGATATTATCCGTTGTCGTAGGGTCAAAAAACCGTTGTAACTGAGGGTGTTGTAGAATGTATTGCCCTACGACAACGATTTTGAATTCGTTGTCTTTGTAGACATTTGACAACGGTTTTTATCCGTTGTTGTATATATGCTCAAAATTTAGCTACGAAGGATACGACAACGGTTTAAAACCGTTGTGGTAGCTAATTTCAACAACAGAAATAAACCGTTGTAGTAGACTCTTTTTACAACAGATATAAATTATTGTGGTAGATAATATTTACTCATTTTGCTTTTTTTTACAATAGTTTTAATATATTTTACAACGGATAAAACCGTTGTCTTTTATCACTTTTTTCAAAAAAAAAATCATTGTGATTTACATAGTTTTTACAACATTTTTAACTGTTGTCTTTAATGTTCATTAATACCAAACAACCAATCTTATTTTACTATAAGCAAACCACCAATACAAAACTAAATATTTACTACATTAAATCCAAAATAAACATCCATATATAATTCATCTTGTAGCTACACATATACAAAAATATACAAAATGAGTTGTTACTCATCAAAATACACATGTTTTCCATTACTGTTCTCCATATACATTAAATCACATGTTTTCCATTTGTTGTTCTCCATATGGCACGCTTTTAATTTACAAATTAGCAAGGCAAGCTACATGCTAACAAAGCTCACTTCTTGCATCAAAAAAACTCAAGCCTCACGAATTGCCCGACCTGCAAAAGAAAAATTCAACAAAACTTATAAAATTCCATAATTCCAGATTATAGTCTACATGACAACATGAATTCTTGGAAAATAAGCAATACAAGGAAACATGCCATTTTATACTCGAAGTTGCATGTTTGAGGTGGTTGTAGTCAAAATTACTATAAATATGACTACCAAAGAATAAGAGCAACTAAAAAACTACTTTTATCCAGTTAGGAAAAAAAATAGACAATTGCAAATTTTCCTCCTTCTCTTACGTTTTCAACTAATGACTGGTTTAAAGAGGATTTTTTGCAACTTCCTCAAGTTTTACATTGACTCAAACTTATGATATACCCTTGAACATAATCTTTGAGTATCTATTTGTACATGTTGCAGAACTGTTAGCTACTGCTAGAAGAAATGGAGAAACTCTTCCAACTAATGTACTCCATGTGACTCAAGGAGCCTTATCGAAATATGGTTCTAATAATAATAATAATAAATCCTCTCTCAATTAGTTGCATTCATGAGTAACACATTGGAAGAGGAATATCAAGGTTGTGTCTGAAAGAAAAAGAACTCTGGTATTCACAAAATATAATTTAACCGTCAATCCTTGCATAATGCAGAAACAACTAAATAAGCGTCATGTAACATCAAATGTTAGAATGAGGTATTGGGCAAAGGTATGTGTATAATTTATTTCATGGAACATCAAATGTAGAAATAGAGTTTTTTTTCCTTCAACCAAACATTTAAAAAAAAATGAAAATTTCCAAAGCATGACATAACTGCCCAAATCTGCGTTGGATATAGATACTTGGATAATGACACTCAAACAATGACACTAAGAGTGAACAATCACTAATACTATTGAACACATGTACAATTTGTAAAAATAGCCATGTCAGAGATTGCGATCATACTCATGTTGAACTATATCAAGTCCAAGTAACATAGACATGGAACAGTTGTAGCACTGACACCATATTCAACCACACAAGCATTATCATACTAGAGATTTGAATGAACATTAGTTATCAAATTTCGTAAACAGTAAGCAGTAGAGTACTAGCCTTGTATGTTAAACTTGTTGAATGTACAATATCTCATAAGAAAGTTTACCTTTAATGTTATCACAATAATCACATCCAGAGAGAATACACAAATCAATGAACTGATCCATAGTGAGTCTTAGCTCTTCAAGAACCTGAAAAATAAGGATGAGAATAAATACAGTAATTCAATTAACAATAAGAAGAATAAATATACCTTTGAAACGTCAAATTCCATCACAGAGATTTTTTTGGAACTAGGATCCATTAAATGATGGAGACACCTTGGTACCCCAAAAGTTAAAGTATCCATGTTTTCTGAGGCAACCGCAAACACCTAGAGATTGATAACAAACAAATACGTTTAGGATATTAAAGTTAAAAAAAATAAAATAGAATGTGTTACATTGCATCATTTTACCTTGTCACTTTTGCAAAGAGCTGCGGATTGAGCTTCTGCTTCACAGGGTGCCTTTAGATCAGAAAGATGAGTTTAGCTTCTAAAACTAGAGATACAATACTTGTATATTAAGCAATTGCATGCAACTTTAGGAAATGTTTGCAAGAGAAAGTAAAATTGTGTCATTGTTAGTTCAAATTCTTGTAGCAAGGATAAAGAATTCAATAAGTGAAAGTGGACTAATTTACCTCAATAGTAGGCACACCCATTAGTCTTAAGAGACGTTTACAATCTTCATTATGTGGCTTGGTTACTTGTGAAAAAACTCTACAGTCATCTACTGGAATCAAATTCTTCAAGAAAGTAATTTGAAAGTTCAAAATATATTTAAAGAAACTCTATGTTACATATGAAGAAAACAGATAATTAGCATGCTAACTTTATGTTGATTGCATCATAATCAATAAGATCCTCATGGTAATTTCCAATAAAATAGCAATATCAAAGATTACCTTGACAGTCCTTTTGTTGTACTTTTCAATTCCCTCCAAATCACCAGTCTGCAAACAACAAATGTAACCAAGACAGCAAAAGAAATTCTAGCACACTAAAGAGTCCCAATAAAGGTACTTGTTATGCACAAGCAATGACCTCAATTGTTGTGTTCAGATCGTTAGTTGCATCTTTCCTCTTTAAATATCTAAAGAATAAAATAAGCTTAAAGATTATCATTATCTTGCAACAAAAAAAAGGAGGGGGACAATGACAAAACTGTAAAGATTAGCCTTTTGGCAAGTTCTTGTTTCTTCAGCTCTAGAGGTTGACCGTCAAATACATATTTGACATAAAAAAGATGATAATAAAATATGGTGGCTGAATGATAAACAAAATGATATTTAGACATGCAAATGGACTTACACTGGCTCGATACCTGCTTCTAATAATCTTATAGTTCGATTGAACATCCCTTGCAAATGACTTATCGACCATATAAAATGTCAAGAGTTAAAAGAAGAAATAAAAAAGTCCAACTCATGCATAGATTTTTCAATGAACTCTGCAAATTCTTTCCTAATTCCAGGAAGTCCTCGAGAATCACTATATGCACCTGATTGCTCGAAAGAAAGTTGAGATTCTTATCAGAATGACTAAAATAATATTTACTCATCAACATGAAAAAAATAACAAGGCCTGCAGATGATGTTTTGGGTTTGTTACATATAAAGATACAACTAAAAACTGGAATATGACACAAATGTTATGAAAAGGCCAACATAAAAACTGCTTGGGTTACAAATGCACAAACAAGTACAGAATACATTTCTTTTCCAGATCACCGTTAACAAGAGGAAACAAGTTGCAAAGCAGTTTAGCTTGAGAAACAGACTGCATCAAAAAGGAAAAGGTTTAAGCAGACTGCGAGTTGAAAATTGTAGGAATATGTGAATACCTAAACCACCCGAATTCAATGAAAGATAATGTTTAGCTCTTGCAATGACATCTGCTGGGAATAAAAGCCCGACATTAGTGTCATCCAATAGAAATGGAGCTTGCCACAATGCTACCACCTGGAGAATAGTATAAGTAAAAAATTACACCATTAAAAAGAGAAATCTAATGGAAAATGTCTCTTTATCTCAGGGAGCACAGAGAAGGAGAAATTGCTCCATGTATAAGGAATTTTTGACTTGTGAAGATGATTTTTTCTCACTGAGTTCCTTAAGTCAAGCAATAGAGAAGAATGATCAACACTTTGATACAAGTAGTTTTTAAGAAAGAATAAAGAGAAAATGGAAACCTGACGGGGAAATGTTAATGGCTTCTATCCGAGAGCATGAGGGTTCCCGCCATTTGTGAAAATAATCTGCAAACAACAAAAAAACCAATCTCATGGAAAGTAAGTCCAACTTGTATCTTGTTTCTTAAGAATAAATTGCAAGGGGAGTGCAGTATTATAACCTCAAATTTTAATCTCACAAGTGGCATCCCAACAAGCTAACAATAAAAAGAATCAAAGGCATATGTGCACTTCATATCTTGATACAAGCAATAAAGCAAACATATACAGTGCTAAATAACCCAGGAAGATATCTTCAACCAGATAACAAGAATGGAAAAAAACCATCAAAGTCAGATCTTTCGGGAATCGAAATAAGAGTCTCTTTCAATAAAATTTATTCTATTTAACTCAAATCATGTTGTGGCACAATCAACGAAAATTGTGTATGAGAAAGCATCATAACCTTCTTCCCCTCCTTCTGCAACTCCGAAGCCCGCAGGTAAAGCTCCCCTTTGACAGCATATGCAACTTTCTTCACATTCTCATTCAGCAACTCGTAGTCCAGCGGCTTCGGCGCCATCCTAATACTAATTAATGATTTAAAATCAGAACTTCTTATCTTAATACTAACTAAACAACAAAAGGAGTATAGAAGAGGTCACATGCTAATTTTATGATGGAAAGCAGATCAAACTTACTTGGACATCAAAGATTCTGCTGCCTTCTCCAGGCATGGAAAAATTAGCCTATTTTGACTGAAACTTGTTGACTCTCTTTGTTAGAAAATGGGCAGTCTTCTTGGAGCATATAATGTAGAAATATGCATCTCCGACTCTGCTGTAGTTCTATAGACATGAACAGAAACAACAATAAACAAGGATGCCATGGCTAAAATCCTGATGCCTTTGCAGTCTGCTATAGACCCTGCAGAAGAAGCTTGCTTACATGCGAAACAGACGTATGTTTTCATGTTCTTCTCTGATCTAAGAAGTCATTAAGAAAAACTAGAGGAACAAATCTCGTGGAAAATGATCGCCATATTCAATTAATGATACGATTAAGACGATTTGGTGAATTATTTTTTAAAAAATGACCCTAATTCGATTGAATCTGAAGCAGAGGAAACCCTAATCGAAGGAAAAAAAGATCGAGCGCAAACCTGGAACTCGGAGGTGTGGTACAAGCTCATAAACAAGCGGAGGGAACTGGCCTGGAGGAGCATGGGCTGCGGCTTCCCGTCGTCATCCTCCTCGCCTCTTCCCAGCGGTGTGAAGATGTCGTGTGTGTTGCTATATAGGGAAACAAGTTCTAAGAACCCTCTGCCAAGGCCAGACGACGAAGCGACGGCTTGCGTCCCGGAGAAGGTGATGAAGACCGCATCGTCGCTCCTGTCAATGACGAAGTTGGCGCTACCTGCATTGGCACGCAGGCAGCAGGTCCAGGCTTGTGCCAGAAGAGGGGAAGATATAAGGAGCGCACCAAGGACATGGCTCATCTCAAACCTTTAGGAGGCAAAGGTAGATAAATCAAGAGTGAGGGTGAGAATGAGAGAGAGAGGAGAGCACACCGTTGTGGAGGAAGATCCAATGGTCGACGGGATGGCGTGAAGAGATTGTATGAGGAGAGGGAAAGAAAATTGCCTTAGGTTCGGGAGCGCGAAGGAAAAACACGGCGCCGAAAAGAAAACATCGAGGGAAAGGAAAACAGCTAGGGGGGAAAATGACCAAATTCAATTACAACGGTTTTTTCAAAACTATTGTCGTAGATGCTAAAAAGGCGGATAAAGACAACAGTTTATAAAACCGTTGTAAAAAGTGTTGTCGTTTTAAAAAAAATATTGCTCAATGACAATAGTTTTGCCAAAACCGTTGTCTTTTATATTTAATGGGGAGTTCAAAGACAACGGTTTTGGCAAAAACCGTTGTCTTTGAGCAAATACGCAACGCTTTCTCTTAAAACCGTTGTCGTAGGGGTGTTGTCGTTTGTAGTTTTTGTTGTAGTGGATTCTAGAGTTTTCGAAATAGTTTTTTTTCGAGTTTGTGTTTTCTTCTTTTTGAATTTGTGATTCGATTGTTCTTTTTGGTTAACCTAGAGTTATTTAAGGAAATAAATATTAGCTTTCCTTAAAAGGCTTTGCCTAGGCGGTGGTGGTTGCTCCCATATCCAAGAAGGTCATGTGCCTCGCCATGCAGTCCTGGAAGCCAATTTTAGAAATTAATATTTATGGAATTAATAACTTAGGTAGATTTGAATCAATAGTGTTAAGTTCCGCTTGCGATTCAAATCTAAACCATTAAGAACAGATAAGTTAAATTTGGAATCAATGATGTTAAGTTCTGTCTACGATTCATAATTTAACTTCTAAAGAACACAACAGGTTATTTAAGGAAAGGTTCGACACTTGTACAAAAAAATTTTGTACAGTGGAACCGGTACGATTTTCTTAGGACTAACCAACAATTAGTATCAGAGCTAGGGTTTGCCTCTGTGTGTTTGGTTTTCAAATTAGGTTATGCACATGTCATACATAATTTAGGCAGGATAATAGTAGGATGTGCTAACTTTGTGGTTGTAGGCTCCAACTATTATGGCTTATAGATGTTGTGTGTGATTGGACCCTTGGACATGTCAAGGGCATTATTTTGTATGTGCATGATTGTATGTAACTAATACAGCAGGAGTTGTATTAGCTCTAGGATTTTAGAATTTTATTTTTGATCTAGATTACATGTACATTCCCTCGTGGAATATAGGATCGATATATGTAAAATTCTATTTTTGTCGCGGATCGGATTCTTGCGAGGCATGGTACTTTTGGAGCACCAGAGGCGCAGCGGAATAAGAAGCAAGATGGATGCGACGACTCGACCCGATGGCGGTGGCTAAAGATGGCAGCAGCTATTTTAAGTTGTTGGTCTTGACTAAATATTTTTGTGATTCTTAGGAATTAAAATGTTTGTCAATCCCCTAGTTCTTATACTATAGAATAGACTTAGTAGTCCCAATTGTAATGATTGGAAATAGGACTTGGACATTTAGGTAGACTTCCCTCTTAAAACTAAGAACAAAATAGGTGTATTTCATTCATTAGTTAATACAAGATTAGTGGTGTTATCTACCGGTACATGGTGTGTAGATACGGGAGCCACTGATCATGTCTGCAATTCATTGCAGAGGTTCCAGGAAACTCGATAACTATATAAAGGGGAAGTCACCATCTACATGGACACTGCTGCAAAAGTGGTAACTGTTGCAGTGGGAGATGCTTATCCTCTGATAGGAATAAAATATGGATTTTAAAAAATTATCTTTACGTACCAAGTTTAGAAAGAATTTGATTTTGATTTCTAAACTATCGACGAATAGATATTTTGATAACAAACTTGTTATCAAGAAAATAGGAAAGATATCTGTTCTGGTACGTTGGTTGACAATTTATAAATCTAATAACTCCCACAATGCAATAAATGGAAATTAGTAACACATCTTCTAACATTAATAAGAGAAAAGAACATTTGGAAATGAACCAATCACATCCTTGGCAGTCTAAGGTTAGGTTATTTTAACTTGAGTAGGATTCAAACGATAAAAACCAATGAACTCTTAGGTTCATTGGTAGCGGAAATCTTTCCAATCCTGTGGGTCTTACTTGGAAGGAAAAATAACCAAGAAGCTTTTAAAGTCTAAGGGGTATAGAGCCGAGGATGTGTTGGAATTGGTTCATTCTGATTTGTATGGTCCTATGACTATCCAGACAAGAGGAAGGTTCGAATATTTTGTCTATTTTATAGACAACTATTTGAGATATAGATACATTTACTTGATGTACCGCAAGACTAAGTGCTTTGATTAAGTTCAAAGAGTACAAGGCTGATGCGGAGAAACGTCAAAGTAAAAGTATCAAGTCACTATGGTAATATCGTAGTGGCGAGTACCTCTTGGGAGAATTTAGGAGTCACTTATCAGAAGAAGGGATTCAATCCCAACTAACTGCACTTGGTACATCCCAACAGAATGGTGTAGTAGAAAAAATGTATAAGGCTCTTATGGAATAATTAGATCGATGATGAGTTATTTAGAAAATTACCAAATTCGTTTTAAGGATATATACTGAAAACGGAAGTGAACATAGTACCTTCTAAGTTAAAACTCTCTACTCCCACAGAATTACAGAATGAGCGTAAGCCTAGTCTGAAGCATATTCGGATTTGGGTGGTCTAGCACGTGAGAGACACTGAAAAATTGGACATGAGTTCACTTGTTTGTGAGTTATCCTATAAAAGAGGTTTGCAGTCCTTAAAATCGGAAGGTCATTGTTGGCACCAATGCTCGATTTTAGAAAAGGACTATACTATAAACCACAAGCCCCATGAGTAAAAATTGTTCTTAAGTAAATTAAAGGACACGTCTAACCTAGTACCAACTGTACAAGATGAAATATCACAAGAAACTGCAACACATATCACAAATGATACACAATTGCAGAAAGTACCTCGTCATAGTGGGAGGGTTGTTAGGCAACCTAAAAAGATTCATGTTTTGGGGGAGTCTTTGGACTCGATCCTTGGAGGGCATGAACTGATCTCCGGACATATGACGAAACACTCCAAGATGAAGATGCAATATCTTTGCAAAGAATATAGAATTAGAATATCTGTATTCTAATATATCTGGAAGCTTATAAAATCACCAAATGGTGTAAAAGTCATTGGGTAAAAATAAGTCTACAATAGGAAAAGAGGAATGGACAGAAAGGTAGAAACTTTCAAAGCAAGACTTGTTGAAAAAGGAAACTTTTTTACCGGTAGTCATGCTTAAGTCTACCTGGATTCTTTTATCTATGAGATTTAGCAAGTAGACAGCTTTCCTTAATGGAAGTCTTGAAAAAAACATCCATATAAAGCAACTAGAAGGGTTAATTGCAAAGAGCAAAGAACATCTTGAGTGTAAGCTCAAACAGTCTATGGACTGAAGTAAAGCTTCAAGGTCTTGGTACATTCGGTTTATTAAAGTAATCCAGACCTATGGATTTATTTTATAACCGAATGAGTTTTGTGTATATAAGAAATGTGATAGAAACGTTGTGGTATTTCTTGTACTATATGTAGATAATATTTTTGGTAGTTGGAAACAATATCAAAATGTTGTCAGAAGTAAGGGTATGGTTGTCCAAACAATTTGATATGAAGGACTTGGGAGAATGCATATATTCTTGGGATCAAAGGGATCGCAAGAAAAGAATATATTTTACTTATCCCTTCTGAGTCACATTGTTTTCAAAAAACTCCTTTTAGTTTTTCAAATCATGAGTATGCGCAGCGAAAATTAAAAAGACGAACAACACAGGAAAATACGAGTAATTTTACTTGGTTCGGAGCCTTCGGTGACACCTACTCCAAGACCCAGGTCCAGGGTAATCCACTAAAAATCTTTTTTGATACCTCTGGAAGAAGAAATCGAGTACAGAGAAAGTTCAGAGAAGTGTAACAGACTACATTTTCTGTTTGCAAAATTTAATTATAACTAGAAATCTGGTTATCGACACTTTAGGAATTGATTATGAAAGAAAAATAATAATTAGTTATTTAATTAGATATTCAAGTTAATAGAATTCACTGTCGCACACAAATGCTCGTCCATACATGATTATCCTGATTCTCCATTCGATATTTATTTTTTAAATTTTTTAAATTTCTATTTTTCAAAAATTTATTTTGTGGAATCAATACTCAGCCCAATCCACCTATTTTATCGAGTAATCAAGTACAACTTGCCATGTTTTTTTATATAGATTATTAAATAATTTGTTAAAATTAGCTCCTTTTTTTTAAAAAAAAAAATGAGATTAGATGTGTAAAATAATTTACTTTAATATCTATTTTGCTCGATTTAGTCCTTTAATAATTTACTTTTAAAAAATGAGATTATCTCCACAAGATTGCCATAATTACTCCGCGCGCCAAATATAATTTTTAACGGATTATCCTACTTCATAGACTTTTTTGAATTCTCTCTTAATTTCCCCCTTCCCGATCTCTATATAATATAATACGTCCATAACCCTTATTCTCCCTCCATTCATCGATCAATTCCTCTCCATCCGAATCCATGGCGACGGCGACGGCGACGGCGACGGCGACGGCGGAGAAATCCATTTGCAGCAGGGCCGACTGCGGCACCCACGACTGCATCGGCATCCGTTCCGTCTGCGCCGACTGCCTGCGACCGTACATGGGCCCTCAGTTGCCGTCATTCGACGAAAGGCTCAAGCGCTTCGCCGCCTTCACAGCGGAGCCTCGTCGTTGCTCCTCTCCGTCGCTGTCTTTCTCCTCCTCGTCGTCCACGGTGACAGCCGAAAGGAAGGAAGAGGGGGAGGAAGTGGATGGGCCACGCCGGTTGGCGGCTTTTGGCGACGGGCGGCCGTTCAGGGACTGCTCCATGGCGCCGCACCTCCGCTGTCGGTGACGCCCGGTAAAGCACCACCCGTGAAGGTTTGAAGGTGGTGGAGGCCATCTGATGTGCTCTGTTTTGGAAATTTTAGAGTTCTTTGTTTTTTTTTTTTGGAATACGATGGATGTTGAACGTTAAAACTTTTATAAAATGACAATTATGGATCATATTGGGATTAGTATATGCAATTTTTAAATGGGATGTAAAAGATGATTTCGTCCGCCTTAAACGATTTCTACGACAAATTATTCCACGGCAATCGAACTGTGTCAAGGAAGCAATTCTACCCCCTGAAAATCATCTTAGGGCATTTTTAATTTCAAATTTGAATATCAATATTTTCTATTAAAATCAAACTTTTATGAAATAAAAAAAAAAATTTAAATTTAACAGACAATTTAGATTAATGCGTATTAGTTATCGTTCAGATGTCCCTTGAGGGTTACCGTTCAACAATAAACGTTAGTTAGTATTTGATAATTTGGTAAGTCCATGTGTTCCTTGAGGGTGACCATTCCATGCTCTCCTCCCCAAGCTGATCCACTTATGATAAAAATTCTAGAGGTGTGTTTGGTTGAGGGTTATCCTTGATAATTTTAGTTATCCATTTAAGGTTATAAAACACTGTAAAAGAGGCATGCAACTCGAAATCAGAAAATCTTAAAAAATTGAAATTTTTCTTGATTCCAAGATTAATAATTTTTTTTTACTCAAAATATCCTTGCATAAGAGAAAAAAATATGATAAAAAAAACATAAAGAAAAAATTGAAAAATATAAAAAAAGACGTAAAAAATAAAAAATAGAAACAACGTTAAAAATATAAAAAATATAAAAAATATAAAAACCTAAAAACTAGAAGAAACGTATAAACAATGTAAAAATATTTTAAAAAATAGAAAAAACATAAAAATTATAAAAAAAAATAAAAAAGAGAAAAACGTAAAAAAAATAAAATATAGAAAAAATGTAAAAAAAATAATAAAAAAACTTAAAAAATAAAAAAAAATGTAAAATTATAAAAAAAAAAATGGGAAAAATAAAAAACCTTTAAAAATAACGAAAAAATAATAAAATTAAAAACTTTAAAAAATAACGAAAAAATTTAAAAAATAAAAATATGAAAAAATTAAAAAAATGTCAAAAAGGGGGGAAAAGTTAAAAACACATAAAAAGAAAGAAAAAGTAAAAAAAAACATAGAGTTTAAATATTATTGTTATTATATATGGTTGATTTTGTAACTGAGGATAATCTAATAAAATATTAAATTAAGTTATTTATTAAAATCTTCAAATAAATAAATTTTTATTGTATTATCATTGCCCCAGGTCATACCACAGACGGTGAACATATGACATCTCTAACATAATAGTCAAGGGTCGATTTTCAAGAACTAACGACCCTTTGGATCAAATCATCACGCGAAGAGTCCCTTCAAGCTTGAACATCCCTTTGGTTTGTGCCCACTGTCTCTCCTCAAAGAATGAACAATAAGTTGTTTTTGGATTTCTCGAAGGAAATTCGTTTGTGCGTGTGTAAATTTTCTTATTGATCTCATTTGATGTATAATACTTTGTAATCACGATTTGTTCGGTTCATTTTCCAAGAGGGAACTGAATCACAAAAGGGCAACGAATTGTACGAAGTCAATTCTTTCATATGCATTCTCCCATGCATGGGTAGATGGAGTTGATTATTAGGGAGTAATTTATACGTGATGAAAAAATATATATATTTTTTATTTAATTTTTATAATATGTTTGATTGTGATTCGGATCTATTGTTTTAACATGATCTCAATACTAAAAGTATAAAATTTATATCTCATGAGGTTTTAGGAATAAATTAAAAGGAGAACTTGACTGTCTAACCCGTAAATAATCGAGGCACAGAGAGTCGGATACAAAAGTACAACCTGACTTTCCGCGAGGAACTTTAGACAATCATAGAACTTCATGGATCATACTTAATATGTTTAAAGGTTAAGGTTGGTACACCATTATAGAAGTAAAAGTTCACATCGAATATCTTAGGATTGCCTACCTGCATGAGCCAATATTGAGGATAAGAATTAAGAAAGATCAAGTGTTTGCTAGCATGAAAGTGAAATAAAAACCCTAAGATTATTCTCGTTGTCTGTCTTTCTTCTGACTACTTACTTTGATCACATTCTAGCTTATTTTTGTGATCTCTCTGGATTCCCTCTCTCTCTTACCCTCTCACTTTTCTTTAACATTTAGATTCTGATCTGCGATTGTGACAACATATACTTTTGATTTAGTCTAAATTGTTAAGTTTGATTGGTAAGTTATTACTCGATCCCCAGTCCCTGTGGATTCGATCTTATTATTACTTGTTGACACTTTCGTACACTTGAGAATTTGCCACCACGTCAATTTCCTTAAAGATCAAACAATTCTATCGAATTGATTATGACTGTATATGTGATAGCATCTACTATACCAAGAATATTAAAGAACCAAATTCTTGCAATTACTCAAGATACTCTCTTTTAGCTTCTATGTTTATTTCTTAGTTTAAGATCCCTCTTACTAACTGGAATAAAAGAATTAGTAAATATGTTTTGACCAAAATGGGAATGGGCACGACTTATGAATTTATAATCATGGAATCGACTCAATCATCAGATTATAAGTCTATTCCATACTAGACCAAACCGAAATAGGGTTATGTACATTATTATTATGAGGATGGTCATTCGAGCGTATGTAAATAAATACTATGTACCATATTTACTTCTTTTCTTTTGGGAGCTTCTATTGAATCGAGAAACAAGCGTGATTATACATCTTTTATATATATATATATATATATATATGAGGTATACTTCGAATAATTCAAATCAAAGCAATTTGATGTCTGACCTGGTCCTATATGACATGGCCGATTGAAAGACATACTCCAGCACTCCACCTTTGTTATATATTCCATATATATCACATTAGATAGATATCATATTCATGGAATATAATTCACTTTAAGATGCCTTGATGCTGAAATGGTAGACACATGATGATGGATCGAAACGCGCTAGAGGGGGGGTGAATAGCGCTCGTGGCTATTTTTAACGATATAAAACACAGAATGGAAACGCAGCGGAAAGTAAAATAAAACACACAGAGACGCAGGTGTTTTTACTTCGTTCGGAGCCTATGGCGACTTCTACTCGAAGGCCCACGGTCCTTGACCGCTTTCGGTGGGCAACAACTATATATCCGAAAAGATTACAATTTGAATTACAATCAGTGTAATAAAAGAATTAATACCGACAACACAAGATTGAAGAATCTGAGCTTTGGGTTGTCGACGTCGAGTAGTCGCACTTCAAAATCGTCTCGTTGGCAGCACTTCACAGAAGACAGCTTAGCAATTGATTGTTGTTTTGAAGCTGCACCTCAACCCTCTTTTTATATGACATTCAGGGCGCCTGGATCCTTTCCGGGCGCCTGGAGTGTGACGTGGCCAACCAACCAGGATGCTCCACGTGGTGAAGTCGCGACAGGGATAAAATTTGATCCCGGGCGCCCGGACCACCTTTTTCCAGCAGGTTCCTCACCTGCAAACAAAGGTTAGTCCGAGCAAAATACCCTGCAAGACAGTGTTAGAATCTGATAAAATAAAGTAAGGAATAACTGACAGTCTTCTGACTGTCCGAGTCTGACTTCGGATTTTCAACCGGAAACCCTAGGTCGACCCGACGCCTACTGTTCCCTCTACGGGGAACGCATCCTCATCTACTCCCCTCAAGAGAGATTACCTGATGCCAGTCCGGTCCTCCAGACCGACTGGACTTTCAGCCTAGGGTTACCACCCCCTAGGACCTAAGGTTACCGCCCCTTAGGGTTTTCCTCTACCTAGGGTTACCGCCCCCTAGGACCTAAGGTTACCGCCCCTTAGGGTTTTCCCTCACCTAGGGTTACCGCCCCTTAAGACCTAAGGTTACCACCCCTTAGGATTTTCCCTCACCTAGGGTTACCGCCCCCTAGGACCTAAGGTTACCACCCCTTAGGATTTTCCCTTTGCCTAACCGTAGCTAGGACTTTCCTGAAACACTTATTCAACACGTTAGATCACCACAAACCTTAACTTTGAATCCTTTGCCATTATCAAAACTCAAGTTCGATCGTCGGATGCTCCTCGCACCAACACATGAGACTCTAAATCTCGTGCTAAAGAGCGTGGAGGTTCGAGTCGTCTTCAAGACATAGTATTGAGAATGCTCATTCAATGAAAAATTTAATAACAGATTCAGATCTAATCAATATTGATATACCGATTTATTGATATGAAGTATTCCGACATTCCCCACGATTCGAGTCCAAGCTATTGGAATAGGTTCGGTGGGGGATCATGAAATTTTGACGATTTTCTCCATCAAATAAATGAGGAGTCTGTTTTGAAATCGTTCGCCCGACACCCACCCCCAATATAAGATTCAAGAGGAATCATACAAGGGTAGATTGATAAAAACCTCTGGTAAAATACCCACCACTAACCATAATCCAACAGATAAAGTACATTACATAGTCCGTTTTAGGGATTGACAACTTACCCATTTAGTGACTTTTGCACTGGATGTTCCCAAAATGGATTGGTGTAGGTGAATTAGAGAATAGACAAACATCTGTTGGCATTCCAACCTTCCTTCTCCTTTCAGGGCTATCTGAAAGAGAATCCAATATCTCTTGGTCATGAATATTTGAAATAGGGCGAATTGGCCTCCATGGATTAGACCCCACTAGGGGGGGGGGGGTGAATAAACGATCACCCTCTTAGTTGTTTTCCTACAATTTATTAGTTGAGTAGCGGAATAATGAAAGCACAAAGTAAGAAGACAAACCTAACACATTCGTTTAAAGTGGTGCAGAGATAAAGCTCTTACTTCACGGCTGTCCATAAGGTGGATGATCCCTATCCGTCGGTGGATAACTCCTCAGCAAACTCCGGCTAGCTCAGTCCTCTTTGTCGGAGGAGAAACCTCACCACAACTCAATCAAGAACACGAGGATCACAATGAGAGCTTGGAGACTCTAATTAGTGGTTAACTACCTCTAATTTCATCACTCAAACGAGCCACCCCAAGTTCCATTATATAGAGGTTTGGGGAAAACAACCGGCTACCAGTCGCTTGATGCTACCATTGGACACAGTCAACGACACTCCACAGAATTCGCTATTTTATTTAACGGCTCTTTACCAGTCGACTGGTAATATTACCAGTCTATTGTCTTCATAGCCGTCAGGCACAGAAACATTCTGTGTCTGCCCCAGTTGACTGGTGATCTTGCCAGTTGAGTGGTAAACCCGAGTACAATCACTCAGCACTTGTCCTTGTCCGCACAACCTTGACCTTTCCTTCTAGACTCTTCGATCAGCCTCGCGTCCCTTGGATACTTTCTTATCCTTCATGTCTTACCTTCAAGAGCTTCCTTCGCCTTGCCCTTTGTTGTCAGGTTTTCCTTTGTCAAGAGGTCGGACTTCACCACCAAGAGCCATGTTCTGGGACTTCATCCTTGCCAAGTCACACTTGGACTTACGTTGTCAAGGTTATACACTTGGACTTACATCGCCAAGGGTCATGCTTTAGGACTTCATCCTTGCCAAGTCACACTTGGACTGACGTTACCAAGGCTACACATTTGGGCTTACACTATCAAGACTCCACTTGGCCTCTAATTTTCTCTCTCTCTCTGCCTCAGCCCTCAACGATTCCTGAGCTTCCTGAAGTTGCTTTTACAGCTCGCTCAGTTGGTCAATTTGGGTCTGAGCTTCCTGGGATGACAAGGTGGGGGTCAGAACAGATTCCGCTTCTGATAATCTCCCCTTCAAGGGCTCGTTCTCTCGGGCTAGGTGGCCAAGGATTGGATTATGTTTATTCTGACTCCCCAAAGCTACATTCATATCAATATCAGAAGTGTGTTGGATAAGAAAGGATTGGCTAGATAACACTTATCGTGGTTAAATCATGGCAAACCCATCATCCCTCTCCACCATCATATATTCTTCCGATCAAGCCATGGCTAGCTCACATGCCTCTATTAACGGGCCCTTCAGTAATATTTGTCCACAAGTCGGTAGTGGATCTAACTGAGACATTACCACTCGAGTGAAGGGTGTGTCATAGACAGCTAAAAATTGATATCAACCTTTTAGGCTAGTGGATGAAGCCTCTGTAGGAGCGATTGGAAGGGAGGAGAATGGATGTGGAGTATGAACGACTGGAAAACTGTCAGGATGGGAGGTTGCTTCTTTGGCTGGGGAATTACATGGATGAGAAGTAGCTTCCTCTCGAGCTGGGCTACTAATAGGTAGAGCAGAATGTTCCACTCGGAAGATAGAGCTGGAGTTCCTTCTCGGATGGGCGTGAGATGGGGGGAAGTTACAATGATCGATGATGCCCGTCCAACAACAAGTTGTGTAGTAGGGGCGAGTCGGCGCCTCTTGCATCTCCTCTTCAGGGATTTTGAAGAGTGGGAGTCTTCTGACATTGGAAGAGGGTTGGAAGGCAACTCCTCTTTCTCATTAGGTGTCACACTGATGTCACTCGCTTAGCTACTGGATGCTTCCCTAGAAGGACCGACCAGTTGTTGTTTTCACTCAGCCAAAAGTATTTGCTCTTGCCGATCCATTGCATCTTCCTTCAATTGCAAAGACTTGAAAATCATAGCCATAAGAAATGTCTCCACTACATTAAATAAAAAGAACCTCAGTTAGTGATAATATGAGGAATAAGTTATCAATTCTTATCGAAAGAACAAGGAAGCGTCGCTCAGACTGGGGTCAGTTCGAAAAGGTAAAGCAAGCCTTCATGCAACAATTTTGGAGCCTTGAATTGTATGTCAATTAGCTTCTTCGAGGCAAAAATAAAGCCTAGATCACATTTGTAGTTTCCAAGGTTAGGAATAGGAGGAAGGTTTGATCGCCATTCAGTCAGCCAGGAAACGGACTCAGGCATTTGAATGAAAAAGAAATGGGATTTTCATCCCTTATTTGAGGGAGGCATATCCTTAAAGAAGACTGCCTTGGGGTGAGACTGGAACAAGAAGACCCCCGACTCCGATTTCTTAGGATAAGAAAAATCGTGGAAGCTACAGGGGGTCAAAGGAATATCATACAAATGGAACAAAATGTGCATTCCGCACATAGTGCGGAAAACATTGGGTGCAAGTTGCTGGAGTTGAAGGTTAAAATAGACACTTATCTAGGACAGAAAACGAGGAAGTGGAAAGCGTAAAGCTTAAATTCGCTAGAAGTCGATTCTTGAAGAAGGTGATGTAGACAAGAGGAGGATGATGGGGATGATCTTGGGAGGTCAGAATGTGAATGCGGTCATTTTTAGGTATTTCTAGAGCTAGATAAAGCATCTCTAGGTCATAGTTATCAAAATTAGAATCAGTAAAGGTGTACCAAGGAGAAAAGGTTTTTTAGGCCGTGGATGGATGAAAGAAAAAGGAAGGAAGAGCGGAGAAAGAACTTACTAATGCAAGTCGCAAAAGAGGGAAGGTTACTAGCAGAAATCGCCGAAGGAGAAGGTTGGAGAAGACAAAACATAGATGGTTTATCTCGGAGATGATTAGGGTTTTTTAAACGTAAGTCATAAGAGATTTTTCAATCTCAACCGTCTGATCAAAACTGTTGGATCGATTACGCATGTAACAGGGGGGGGGGGTAAATCACATGATTTTCAAAAGCTCCTTTTTGTTTTTCAAATCATGAGTATGCGCAGCGAAAATTAAAAAGACGAACAACACAGGAAAACATGAGTGGTTTTACTTGGTTCGGAGCCTTCGGTGACTCCTACTCCAAGACCCAGGTCCCATAGACCTATCGATGGGTAATCCACTAAAAATATTTTTCGATACCTCCGGAAGAGGAAATCGAGTACAGAGAAAGTTCAGAGAAGTGTAGCAGACTACATTTTCTGTTTGCAGAATTTAATTATAACTAGAAATCTTGTTATCGACACTTTAGGAATTGATGTGAAAGCGGTCGTGTGTCAGGGTCGATCTACCTTGTTAGGGCAACTTCCCTAGGTCAAGTTTGACCAGTTTAACTAAGCTTGAGTTAAGTCAAGTTTGAGTCAGGATTTGAGTTTTGATATTTGACCAGGTTATGGAGATGGTAAAAGGGTTGACCAGGTTGATGAGAATACAAGTCAAGTAGGTCAAGGTTGACAGGAGACTTGACTGGGAAAGTCCTAACTGGAAGTTAGGCGTATGGAAGTCCTAACTAGAGTTTAGGCAGTGGTGGAAGTCCTAATTGGAGTTT
The DNA here is from genome assembly GCF_018446385.1 of Zingiber officinale. Classification (NCBI taxonomy): domain Eukaryota; kingdom Viridiplantae; phylum Streptophyta; class Magnoliopsida; order Zingiberales; family Zingiberaceae; genus Zingiber; species Zingiber officinale. Next base: position 29,927 of record NW_024589988.1, on the reverse strand, counting down.
AGGTAGTGGTGGAAGTCCTAACTGGAGGTTAGGCAAATTGGAAAGTCCAAGTGTGATCTTGGCAACGGAGAAAGTCCTGGTGAGAAGCCAGACATTTGGGAAGTACTGGTGAGGAGCCAGGCAATGGGAAAGTCCAAGTGTAATCTTGGTAAAGGTTGTAAGTCCAAGCATATGGTCTTGGCAAGGTAAGTCCTAGTGTGATTTGGCAAGGAGAACTCGATAACTAGGATGAGGCCGAAGGAAGCTCTTGAAGGCAAGGAGTGAAGGATGGGGAGATATCCGAGGGACGCAAGGCTGATGGAGGAGGCTAGAAGGCTAGTTCGAGGTTGGTTGAGTGTGGTGGTATAATCCGACAACTAGGATGAAGCTGAAGGAAGCTCCTGAAGGCAAGGCGTGAAAGATGGGAGATATCCGAGAGACGCAAGGCTGATGGAGGAGGCTAGAAGGCTAGTTCGAGGTTGGTCGGGTGTGGCCAAGTACTAGGCATGAAGACTCAACAGGTCACGGTTGACCGGGAGTTGGGTTTGGGAATTTGGACTTGAGTTTGAATCAAGTCCAGGCTGGTCAATCGATTGAATCAGAGTCCAATTGATCAGTGGATTGATTGTGTGCTGCGATTGAGGGAAGTCTCAATCGATCGATCGATCATTTGGGATGTGAAATTGCGAGCACAGAAGCTTTCCCAATCGATCGGGCGATCGATTGGGAGCTGCCAATCGATCGATCGATCGATTGGGCAGGGGAGTTCTCGCGCAATCGCGAGAACACAGAAAGCTTCTTAATCGATCCACCGATCGATTCAGATGTTCCCAATCGATCCGTCAATCGATTGGGATTCGACCGTTGGGCAGGATGCAGGTGATGGACGGCTGCGATGGAGCGGTGCTGACGTGGCAATCGATTAGGGATGGATTTGATCGATTGGGAACACTGTTTAAAGCCTGGGTGAAGCGTTTTCTTCACCAGTTCTTTGCGAGCTTTCTTCCTGCGATTTTGCTGCGATCTTTAGCGACTTTCTCCGATCTTCACCGCCAGTTCTTGAAGGATCTTAAGAGTGCTCTCTCAAGGTTCAAGAGGCAACTACAACCACAAGTAAGTAAGAAGAGAGTGTATTCATTTATATTTGTATTTCTCTTTCTTGTGTGAGTATTGTGTTGTAGTGTGAGTTTGTACGAGGCTTCTCCGCCTCTGGCTGCGATCGAGAAGGAGGTTTTCATAGTGGAGATAGCGTGTCGTGTGTGGATCCTTGGATTAGTCACCTCATCTTGAGGTGGATACCAAGAAAATCTACTTGTTAGCATTGTATAGTTTGTCTTCGAGTTGTATTCCACTGCAAACCATTAAGACGAAGCAAACGACGCAAGCGCGCGACAAACCGCTATTCACCTCCCCTCTAGCGGGCACAAAGGTCTCAACAATTGGTATCAGAGCGATGCCGCTCTTCTACAGACTAACCGCCAAGAGAGCAAGAAACTAGAGGAAGAAGAAGATGGAGAGTGAAGGACCTCTCGGATGGGACATCCGGATTCCACCTTCATATGACAAAGAGGAGTTCAATTTTTGGAGGAGCCGATTGGAGACTTGGTTCCAAATGGATTGGAATCAATGGATGGTCTTGGAAGACCCATTTGAAGCTCCAACGGACAAGAAGGGGAAGCACCTCCGACCTTGACATTGGACTAAGGAACAACGGGAGCAAGCGGAGGCGAATAAGGAGGTAACAAATATATTGTTAAACTTATTACCCTATAATATTATTGTGAGTGTAGGTGAATACACAAGTGCAAGTGATCTTTGGAAAAAGATCATTGCATATCATGAGAACCCTACACAATTCCAAGGTGTGGAGGAGCCCAAGGAGAAGGGCTCAGTGGTCCAAGAGGAGAAGGACCAATCCGATGTTGACACGAGGTCAACATTCGAGGAGGAGAAGGAAGAAGATGAGAGATCTTCTACATCTTCAAGAGAGGAAGAGGTGGAAGCATCCACATCCTTAAGAGTTGAAGAGGTGGAAGCACCCACACCCTCAAGAGGAGAAGAAGAGGAAGATGATGCAACCTCCACTATGCAAGATACATCAAATGGAGGACTAAGTGTCACCCCTACACATGAAGGTATAATTAGTTCAATTAAGAATAAGAAACATATCTTATGTTTTGAGTGTAGGGAACATGGGCACTATAAAAGTAAGTGCCCCAAATTGACTAAGAAAAAGAGCCAAATGACACTAAAGGCTAAGGAGAAGCCTAAAGTGGTTGGTCCCACAGAACACAAGAGCAAGGAGCATATTGTGTGCTTCTCATGCAATCAAAGAGGACATTATAGAAGTCAATATCCTAAGGGGAAGAAGCCAACTAAAGTCAAAAAGGAAGCACAAGTCTAGGGGGAGCTTCCAAGGTAAAAACCAAGGTATCATTCAATGAACCTATTCCTTTGACATATGATAAAAAGCATGCTAGAAAGAATTCTTATCATCTTAATGCTATTTATCATGAAAATAGGAGGCATGATGGATTTAAGGATAAATACATTCCTCCTCATGCTAAAACTACCACACCTATGGTTAGGAAGATAGATAGCAACTTAGGCAATAACTCTAAAGATTTTAGATACATGCCTAAATATAGAAATACTCATACGGGTCAAGAAAAATCCAAACCTATGGATTTAATGACGGAGAACCAAGTCTTGATGTTAAGACTTGATAACTTAGAGAGGACTCTAGCAAGAATGAAAAATATACTTAAGGGTCAAAATGAACAAACTCTAGGGAGAGTTAGACAAGAGACATCCAATGGCTATAGAGGTTTGGGATACAAACCTAAAGCCAAGAAGGATGTGACTTCCTTTCATAGGGTTCCATATAGCTATGAGACCACACCTAGGTCTAGTGGTCAAGCCAAAAATACTAGGGAAGTCATCCCTAAGAGTACTTTTGTCAAGACCAAGGTGACTAAGGCTCCAAAGAGGCCAAATAAAGTCACAAAGAAGATTACAATGGAAGTTATCCCTAGGAGTGACCTAGTAGCAGTGACCAAGGCTTCTTAGAAGCCAAGAAAGGTCATTAGAAAGGTATCTAGGGAAGTTATCCCTAGTGAGTACCTAGAGCATCCAAGGAACACCAATAGATATTGGGTTCTTAGGAGCATATTCTCTACACCCTAGATGGGTTTAGAGAGTGTCAACTTCCAATCGGAAAGGTAGTTAACCCAATCTTGATGAAGTTGGCACTTGGAGAGCATTTTTGAGGTTATTGTTAACCTTTGAAAATGAAAAGAATTATTAGAGTTACTCTTTGAAAGAGTAATATATGTGGCAAAATTTGAAGAGTTGAACTTACTCTAAATTGGCACACTTAAGAAAAGTATAAGAAAAATGAAGTTAGAATTTTGATACTTTCTTAAGGAATTAAGATAAAACCTATGTTTTAATCAAATGTGATTAACCCTTGAAGAGAAAAAATGTGCTAAAATTTGAGGAATGTGCTTAATTTTAATTGGCATAAATAAATAAAGAGATTAAAGAAATGTCAAGTTGGGGTTTGACATTTACTTGATGAAATTGGGCAATCTAAGACTTAATTTTAAGATTAGCTAAGGTTTAAGAACACTTAGATAGATAATCTAGGTATTTTATTTATGCTAATTTGTCATGCTTTGTTTGCCCATCATATGTCATGACATCATATTTATTTTTGCATTCATGATTATTATGAAAAATATAAAAAAACAATGTCATGTCATACATACATCATGTAGCTATAGCATGTTTTTCTTTTGAAAATTTCTTATTTTGATGTATGTCATGTAACATCATGCATTATGTTAATTTCCTTGTAATTAAGGACAAAAGATATTATTAAGAATGGTAAATATCCCAATTAGTGGGATTATACCAAATGATATCCTAGGTGGATGATCATAAGTTTCATAATGCCTAGATAGATATGCATGATCCCTTAGTTTAGGGCAAAACCAAATATACATCTCACAAAGAATCATAAGGTGACTTGTATGTGTTTTAGTACACATTAGATACAAGTGAGATGTTAGGATGATGAATAAAACTCAAGATGTTAATTTAGTTCATCTTGTTGAGTTTTAGGTTCATCAAAACACATAGTCATGTGACTTCCAGTCATTGGGAAAGCTAATGTACAAGTCATGTGCATTGAGCCAATGCTTTTGGAAAACCTTGGTGAAGACTATCTTTTGATAGCAATCATCATTGAAAAGTTAGACACAAACTAGGAGAAAACATTGAAGTTTTCAAGGGTTTTCAAAGTTGTGTCAATCTTTGAAAATAGGAAGTATTTTCATAGAAAACTATTTTTCCTTGATAAAGTATACACTAAATAATGTGTAATTGAATTTTCATGATTTTTAGAATTTTTTAGAATTTTTGGGGAGTTTCTGAATTTCACTAAAATTGAATTTCAGGAAATCAGAAACCCAATCGATCAGCCGACGATTGGGATGGTTTTAATCGATCAGTTGATCGATTAGGAAGTCAACTCCCGCGAACAAAAAGGTAGTGAATCGATCAGCCGATCGATTGACCTAGGCTGGATCGATCAGTCGATAGATTCAGAGGGAATTTCTGTGAGCAGTAGATTGCAGAATCGATCAATGGATCGATTGAAGTGATTTCAATCAATTGAGCCCCAACTTCAATCAATTGGGAAGTCTGTTTTGGCTAAAAAGATTGATTTCAGCACTTCAAGTCACTTCGAGTCCCGCTAACCACTCCAAACCCCTTGGAATACATTTGTATATGTTTAGGGGGAGTTTTTCATGATGAAAACGAGTATGGATTGGTTAAGAGAAACCAAAGTAAAGTTTAGGATAAGGTTTAGTTTCAATCTTAAATTTTGGAACCTTAAAACTTCAAGTGTTGGCTTTCAAAGGTCATTAACCATTCCTAACCCTTTGGAATATATTTGTATACACTTAGGGGGAGTTTTCATGATGAAAACAAGCATGGTTTGGTTAATGTAAACTTAGGTGAAGTTTAGGTTGAGGTTTAGTTGCATTATTGAATTTTGAACCTCAGAACTTCGAGTTTTGATTTTCCTAATTATTTAGAAACTCCAAGTCATTATTGGTGCAATGATAGAAGTTTGACCATGCTTTTAGGGGGAGTTACTCTTTGAAAACATAAAAAAAATCTTTTCAAAGACCTTGGAAGGGGGTTAAACCTTCGTGATGAATTAATACTCAAGGTCGAGTATTGGGGGGGGGGGGGCAATGGAAGATTGGTTATCTTCATTCCTAGGATGATAAATGCCCTCGGATGAGCATTGTGGAGTAGATTACTGCTCAAGGGAAAGCATTGGGTTAATGAAGGGGATCAGACCTTCATTGGTAAAGTGAACAATGCTCTTGGATGAGCATTGAGAAGAAGATTACTGCTCAAGGGGGAGCATTGAATACAATGAATGAGAGTTTCATTGGGAAGTTGATGTATGCTCTAGGATGAGCATTATGAAGTGAAGTAGCGCTCAAGGGGGAGCTTTGGCGGCAATGAAGACTATGAGATCTTCATTATGAGGTTGTTAACAACCTATGAGGTTGTAAAGAACGAAGAGTTAACTCTTATGGAGAAGAGTTTGTTTCAATTTTTGATGTATGACAAAGGGGTAGAATTGGAGGTTAATTAGGCCTTCATCTTAAGAAGAGGTTAAGGCTATGAGATTTAGCCTTGGTATAAAGAAGAAGTTAAGGCTATGAGATTTAGCCTTGGTATAAAGAAGATGTCAAGGCTATGGAATTTAGTCTAACTTAGAGGTATTGTCAAACATCAAAAAGGGGAAGATTGTTAGGGCAACTTCCCTAGGTCAAGTTTGACCAGTTTGACTAAGCTTGAGTTGAGTCAAGTTTGAGTCAGGATTTGAGTTTTGATATTTGACAATATAAGGAGATTGTTGGAGCAATCGTCCAGTTATGAAGATGGTCAAAGGGTTGCCCAAGTTTATGAGAATACAAGTCAAGTAGGTCAAGGTTGACAGGAGACTTGACTGGGAAAGTCCTAACTGGAGGTTAGGCGTAGGGAAGTCCTAACTAGAGTTTAGGCAGTGGTGGAAGTCTTAACTGGAGTTTAGGCAGTGGTGGAAGTCTTAACTGGAGCTTAGGCAAATTAGAAAGTCCAAGTGTGATCTTAACAAAGGAGAAAGTCCTGGAGAGGAGCCAAGCATTTGGGAAGTCCTGGTGAGGAGCCATGCAACGGGAAAGTCCTAGTGTGATCTTGGCAAAGGTTGTAAGTCCAAGCATATGGTGTTGGCAAGGTAAGTCCTAGTGTGATTTGACAAGGAGAACTAGATAACTAGGATGAGGCCGAAGGAAGCTCTTGAAGGCAAGACATGAAGGATGGGGAGATATCCGAGGGACGCAAGGCTGATGGAGGAGGCTAGAAGGCTAGTTCGAGGTTGGTCGAGTGTGATGGTATAATCCGACAATTAGGATGAGGTCGAAGGAAGCTCCTGAAGGCAAGGCGTGAAGGATGGGAGATATCCGAGAGACGTAAGGCTGATGGAGGAGGCTAGAAGGCTAGTTCGAGGTTGGTCGGGTGTGGCCAAGTGCTAGGCATGGAGACCCAATAGGTCACGGTTGACCGGGAGTTGGGTTTGAGAATTTGGACTTGAGTTTGAGTCAAGTCCAGGCTGGTCAATCGATCGGGCGATCGATTGAACCAGAGTCCAATCGATCAGTGGATCGATTGGAGTGTGCTGCTATTGAGGGAAGTCCCAATAGATCGGTCGATCGATTGGGATGTGAAATCGCGAGCACAGAAGCTTTCTCAATCGATCGGGCGATCGATTGAGAACTGCTAATCGATCGGTCTATCGATTGGGCAGGGGAGTTCTCGCGCGATCGCGAGAACATAGAAAACTTCTTAATCGATCCACTGATCGATTCAGATGTTCCCAATCGATCGATCGATCGATTGGGATTCGACCGTTGGGCAGGATGCAGGTGATGGACGGCTGTGATGGAGCGGTGCTGATGTGGCAATCGATTGGGGATGGATTGGATCGATTGGGAGCACTGTTTAAAGCCTGGGTGAAACGTTTTCTTCGCCAGTTCTTTGCGAGCTTTCTTCCTGTGATTTTGCTGCAATCTTCAACGACTTTCTCCGATCTTCACCGCCAGTTCTTGAAGGCTCTTAAGAGTGCTCTCTCAAGGTTTAAGAGGCAACTACAAACACAAGTAAGCAAGAAGAGAGTGTATTCATTTGTATTTGTATTTCTCTTTCTTGTGTGAGTGTTGTGTTGTAGTATGAGTTTGTACGAGGCTTCTCCGCCTCTGGCTGCGACCGAGAAGGAGGTTTTCATAGTGGAGATAGCATGTCGTGTGTGGATCCTTGGATTAGTCACCTCATCTTGAGGTGGATACCAAGTAAATCTACTTGTTAGCATTGTATAGTCTGTCTTCGAGTTGTATTCCGCTGCAAACCATCAAGACGAAGCAAACAACGCAAACGCGCGACAAACCGCTATTCGCCCCCCCTCTAGCGGGCACAAAGGTCCTAACATACCTGTCACGATTGAAATCCCTCGGAGCAGTCGTCGGATGCAGAAGCTTCATAGTAGAGTTGTAGCAGAAGCTCAGAGCAGTCAGAGCTTCAAATGGACGCGTAGTAGGTTGTATATGTGTTATTTTCAATGTCTTCTCGAGACAGCCTTATAAAAGGCATGGAAGGTGCCTTCAATAAGGCACCTTCCATCCAGAACAACCGACGCTTATCCACTGCGATGCTAAAAATTTATCCTGTGGAAGATGCCTTTTATGAATAGTATGAAGACGCCTTCACCGCTTAGAGGTGCATGTTCATCCGAAGATAATTTTCTCCTCTTTGCCTTGCAAAACAATATTAGTCCAAAATACCCTGCAAAATAAGTATTTGGATAATTTAATAATAATAAAGAGTAGTAATTAGTTCCTATCCTCCCAGGACCAGGAACTAGTCAAGGTCTTAGCTTAGGGATCCAAAATGGACCTAAACTGGACCAATGCCTACTGTCCCTTCAACCGACATGCGTCCTTACTTGGTTACTCTCCTCCAGTGACTTACCTTAACTTACCAGTTTTCCAGACATCCGGTCAGCCCGTCGACTTGCCTCAACTTCATGCTAGATATCCGATCGGCCTGTTGACCTAGCTGGATTTTTTACCGGATATCCGATCAACCCGTCGACCTATCTTAGCTTCGCACTGTTAGAGTGTATACTGACAGCCTAAGCTTTTGTAAACATTTATTTTGAATAAAGAATCACATTTGGTTAAATTATCTACATTTGTTTGTAGTTGTTCAATTAATTTATATTGTAGATAACATAGTATGTGGTGTCACATACAGAAGATGATGTTATCAATACCTTATAAATTATAAACAGCAGCTCACGACCAAAATGGAAAGGAACAAACCATTGGAAGGTCGTAGTGTAATTAGGAATTAGTTTATCTTAACTATATAATTACACTAGTACACATAGAGTGTATTGAGTAGGACCATTAGAGGTTGTTTCTTTTATACTGACTTTATAAAGGAACAAAGACCTCAATTATTATGAAAGTGTGTGCTCTTAATCCTAATATAATAACAAGCACATATATTTGATATTTATTTCTTTAATTTATCAATGGGTGAGATTTAGTTCGATAAATCAATAAGCCTGATAAGTTGGGAAATGATATCACTTATAGTGTGTGTTGTTGATTATAGAAGGAAACTGTGTCCTAGTGATCTAGGTTGATAATGTCCCCAAGAAGAGCTCATAAGGATTGTCATGTTAAACCCTGCAGGTGGACTTAGTCCTACATGACGATAAGGTTGAGTGGTACTATTCTTAGACTAAGATATTAATTAAATGAGTTGTCAGTAACTCACTTAATTAGTGGACATTCGACATCTTAAACACAGGGAGACTAACACACTCATAATAAGAATGAGCCCAAAAATGTAATTTGGGATTGGTGCGGTAGTTCAATAATAGTTCTCTAGTGGAATGAATTATTATTGATAAAATTAAGTTGTGTGTTCGAGGCGAACACGGGATGCTTAATTTTATCGGGAGATCAAAACCAATTCCTCCTCTCGGTCCCTATCGTAGCCTCTTATTTATAGAGTACTATATCCACCTATACCCACCTTCATACCCATGATGTAGGGGTCGGCCAAGCTAGCTTGTGGATCAAGCTAGGGTCGGCCAAGCCTTGGTTCATGGGTGGCCGGCCCTAGCTTGAACCCAAGCTTAGGTGGCCGGCCCCCATTAAATTTAAAAGAATTTTAATTTTAAAATTTTCTTATGTGAAAGATATAATTTATTGAAGAGATTAAAAATTAAAATATCTATTTTAAAAGGATCTACAAAAGATTAAAGAAAGAGATTAGATCTCTTTCCTTATTTGTAGATTGGAAAAATATTTTATTTTTCTTCTTTGTAAATTATTCACATGTTGAAAAATTAAAATTATAGAAATTTCTTTTATCAACCATAAAGGGATTTTAAAGAAAAATTTTATTTTTTAAAATTTTCAAGACAAATAAGGAATTTTAATTGTTGATTGAAATTACCTTGTTTGCTCTTATTGATGTGGTCGGCCATGACATGAAGGTTTAGGAAATTTTGTTTAATTTTTCTTAATTAATTCATGTCAAGGAAAGTTAAGGAAATTTTATTGTAATTAAATTTCCTTATTTGCTAAAGCTAAGGATTATAAAAGAGGGGGTTTTGGGAGCCTTCAAGGTGAACAACCTCTATTATCTTCTCCCTCTTTTTCTTCCTTCTTGTGGCCGACCCTTCTCTTTTCTCTTCTCTCCATCCTTGTGGCCGAATCTTACATCTTCTTGGAGATCAAGTGGTGGCTGGATTCTAGCTTAGAGAAGAAGGAGAGAAAGCTTGTATCCCTTGGAGCATTGGTGGTGTTTTTCTCTTCATCCTTGGAGAAGCTCTTGTTTGTGGCCGAACCTTGCAAGGAGGAGAAGAAGGTGTTTTGGTGTTTCTCATCTCGGAAGATCGTTGCCCACACAACGTCCGAGGTTAGAAGAGGAATACGGTAGAAGACCTAGAGGTTTTTGCTTGCAAAAGAAAAGGTATACTAGTATTTATTTTCCGCATCATACTAGTTTTATCTTCATGTAAAAATACCAAATACAAGAGGCATGCGATTCTAGTATTTCGAATTTGTTTTCGATATTGTGTTCTTTGTTTTTCTTTTCCTTTTGATTTGATTGTTCTTTTCGGTTGACCTAAAGTTATTTAAGGAAATTAAATATTAGTTTTCCTTAAAAGACTTTGTCTAGGCGGTGGTGGTTGTTCCCATATCCAAGAAGGCCATGTGCCTCACCATGCAGTCCTGGAACCCAATTTTGGAAATTAATATTCAATGGAATTAATAACATAGGTGATTTGGATCGAACGTGTTAAGTTCCGCAGGAGATCCAAGTCTAAACCTAAAAGAACAAATAGATTAAACTTTGGATCAAACGTGTTAAGTTCCGAAGGTGATCCAAGTTTAATTTAAAAGAACACATGGTAGCTAGGAAAAGGTTCAGACCTTTGTACAAAATTTTTGTATAGTGGAACCATTAGGCTTTCCGAGTAGCAACCAACACGTACCAACTATCCAATTGGCTCGTCAACCTAGCTAGATTTCTTGCTAGATATCTGGTCAGTCCGTCGACCTATCTAGACTTCTTCTGCACATTTAATCAGGTTATTAGATCACAACAAAACCTAACTTAACTTACTTGTCATTCATCAAAACTTGAGTTAGACCGTTAGTGTAAAACTGCACTAATAATCTTTCCCTTTTTGATGTAAAAAAATAGACAAAGAATATCGTTTAAGTTATTCGGATTTGATTCGTTTCAGAATTTGCTAACTTAATTCAACTTAACCCCTTAACCAATTTGATTTGTTTCGAAGTTTGCTAACTTTTAGAAACTTTAAGGCTTGCGAAAAAGAATTTTTAAAATACTAAGTTATTTAAAACAAACTTTAAAAGCTTTAAAACAAAAAGTTAAAACACTAAGTGCTGCAACATTTAAAATTATTTGAAGGTAGTTTGGAAAAATTGAAATAGTTTTCAAAATATTTTTTCAAAACATGTAATAAATGGATTTTTGAATGAGTAAAACAGAATGTTTTCAAAATTTTGTTGACTTATTTATCCTCCCCCTAACCTGAGATTACTTCAAAATAATTTAATCAACTATGAATTGTTTTTAACTGTCTAACCGTTAGTTACTAATTATCTATTAGAAGATACACTACAACAAATTTGACTTTTCGCAGTATGCAAATATGCTATCTGCAGCGCGCATCGCATGCTGCACAACTGCAAGCTGTTGAATGTCATAAGACATTGACAGCGTGCACCGCGCGCTGCGGTTAAGAGCAGTCTGCGCGCTGCGGTTAAGAGCAGTCATAGTGCGTACTGCGCGCTGCGATTAAGAGCAATCACAGCGCGCATTGTGCATTGCGATTAAGAGCAATCACAGCGCGCATTGTGCGCTGCGATTAAGAGCAGTCGCAGCGCGCACCGTGCGCTGCGGTTAACAGCATTTGCAACGCACGATGCATGCTACAGTTAAAAATATCATACAATTACCACTAATATTTATTTAAAATATATAATTCAAATTTTAAATTTAGATATTATCACAATTCATCTATCACTTAAAATAGAAATAAAAAATTTTAAAATGTGAATAGATAATTTTATTCATATAATAATCATTTTACAAACTCATACAATTCTCTAAATCAATTAAAAAATCATGAATCACTAACAATCAAATTTTTCACTATCAATGATGTTCTAACATTGTTTTAATCTAATATGCATCCAACCATGTTCCACTGGCCACAAGTGTTCATATCATTCTCAAGACTTCCATCTTTTGTTTTTTGAGCTAATCAAGAGATAAATATATTATTTTAGAATTCGATTACAGATCAATACATAAGTTGACATTTCATCTATTGGTTCTCTTGCCAGGCGAGTGCAGAAACTAAAGGCATATAGTAGTAAAGAACCCCAGGACTGATCAGTTATGAAAGGTGTAGTGTGCATGTTGAGCCAACAGACTTAGCAACAGATAAGATCGTCTATGTTTGGCTGTGATCCTGTTGTGCGTAGGTGGTACAATACTTAGATGAATCTATAAGGCAACGGAAGCTTTCATCTGGAGATCATGTTTTCTGGTAAGGAGCACAGCCAATACTCCAGTTGCAATATCAAGTTGCTTTACATAGTGGCATCTTTCAAGGATTCTTACTTGGCTATACAATAAGTATAGAAGGCATTCGACCAGCATGAAAACTTGAATACATTTCAATGAGCCAAATTTTGCCATGTAGAGTGTAGATTTCGGTTGAGAATCAAGAAGGCCAACTCAATTTCAGCAGAGGTATCTGAGCAGTTTATTCTTCAAGAGTTCTGGAAAATCTTAATCTGTCTATCTGACATGGTATCAAAGAAAAGGGTTGGTGAAACTGGCTAGAAGAGATTCAAATTCAAGAGCATCTGGGTGATAGGCAAATCTTCCAACATCTTCTGTCTGTACAGTAATTGTAGTTGCCCATTGGTAATTTCAGCTCCTACATAAGAAGCATAATGCATTGAAGTACTGCCATCATTAGAAAAGCAAGGGATTGAATCAGGCATGGGAACTAGATTATTATTCATGGAAGTTAATTCGTCAATCAGCATGGTAGATTGACATGGACTGTTATCCTCGGTAAACCAAAAATCAGTGAGCTCCAGATACTGGTCATTTTCAAGTTCTAATAGCATAGAAGATAAAGCAGTTCCCTCGAGATTGTCTCCAGATGCCTTGTTGTTAGAATTCGGCTCATGAGAATATATATTTTCTAATTCAGTAGAGATTTCCTCAGGACCTATGGAAGAGGTTTCATCCATAGTTTTATTGGGAACAACTAAATCAGGGACCTCATGATGAGCATTCTCTCTAGGCGGAGAGTTATCAAGAAACTCTAAAAATTTATCCAGCAGTATTCCATCAAATTCAAGAAGATCATGGTTGGAAGATGTCTCAATGACAGCAGAGGTCATAGCTTGCTCAGTGATAGGATTAAACAAAGTAGTCTGACAATCTAAGGATTTTGGACCAAGAGGAAAAGAATCTTTAGTAGTTGTGTCATCATCATAATCCTCTTCGTTAAAAGGTGCACCATATTGCTCCCTAATTTTAGGACCTGAACCACTTTTCTGGAAGATTTTGCAGACAACATATGCATCCTAAAAGAATCCAGCATCAACCAGTTCCTTGTTTTCTAGTCTGTACTCATACATCATCCAGTCAGTTCTGCTGCCTTTTGGAAGCTTTCCTACATGAAAAACCAAAGATTTCCTCATCCCAATGGTAGAAGAGTTGTCAACAACATCTTTATCCTTTCCAGTAGCCATTTCCAGTTGTGCGATTTGCTCTAGAGCCATTAGGATATTTTCTATCTCTAGCACAGAAGAAGTACCACTCAAGGTCTTTGTTATGCAATTGAGATTTGCCTGGGAGATCCCAAGGGGCAAATTTGTACAATTCAATTTCAGTAATAGCTTCAAAACAGAAAGGCTTTTAAACAACAAACAGGTTATTAAACAACTAATTCTCTTTCAGAACAACAAACAGGTTAAATAATATTGCTCTTTCTAAGACTAATAACAACAAACAGGTTATGAGCATAGAATTGTACCAGATTGTGTTCCTCGACAGCTCCCTTCTTCCATTTGACTTCCTAGCTACCAACATTTCTACAATGATTTCCTTCTTTTTCTTCAGTTTGGTGCGGGGCTTCATCGGCTTTAGGTGGAGCGCCTGGAAGCCCACCATGGCTCTCAGCAACAACAGCATGCCCTCCACCTCCACCCCTTTCCACTTAGCTCCATCACTCGCAACACGCTCGCCAATACCTCCATTGTGCTCACACAACCCCTAAGCATCAGCTCTGACTCGAACGTGCTCGGCCTCTCCACCAGTCGATCACATTTGCCTGGTGAACCCCTAACAACAAATCACTCGAGGAACGACCCGCTCGCCGCCACCATCTTCTTGGCTTGCCTCCATGTGTCGTCGAACACAACGAGGTGGACGGAGGACAAGGGAACCCCCTCGATGGAGAAGAGGGAGAGATCCCTGACGCCGGGGAAGAGGAAGACAACGAAGGGGCGAGGCCTCTTCCCCTGCCTTTAACCCGACCGGCGCCGGCTCCACCATTGTAGCATTCGTCCTCTGCTCATAACGAGAAGGAGGAGGACAACGATAGCGGATGACGAGGGGCCTTTCTTCGACCTCGAGTTCGCTGTCGTTACAGATGACGAGGAAGAGGATGCGTCGGGAGAGAAGAGGGGAGGAGGTGGAGAGGGAGTGCATCCTCTTCCTCGTAGTCAGTTGGTAGAGGGTTTGCGGGAAGAGAAGGTTTGCGGCTGAGGGTCTGTGGGCGGAAAGAATTCATAAAATCTTTAACAAATTATTTACAACGTACAAAAGTAAGTTGCTGTTAATATTTTATTTTAATAAATAATATTTATTGAACATGTGTATTTGTTTACGTCGTTATTTATATAATTATAATAATATTAACAGTGTACTGTGACGTTGTTAATATTAAGTTTTAACATCGTACTTTATATGATGTAGAAAGTTTATTGATAGTGTACCTTTTCACACGCCGTCGCTTGTATAAATATTATACTATTCGCAGCGCACATAATTAGGCGCGCCGTAAAAACTATTATTAATGGCATGCTCTAACCGCACGCCGTTAATGATGTGTCATGGAAAGTTATATTTGTTGTAGTGATAGCAGTGTTCACTTGGTTAGTCGAATTAAGTCATTTTATCCAATTGGTGTTTGACTAAACTAGATTACTTAACCCAATCATTCTGTGTTTGGTATTTAACGCCTAAACTTAAGTTGATGCAATGATATAAGCATCTTAAGTCCGTGCAATCGCCTTACATCTCACCCCTTTTCTAAGTTTGGCAATCACAAACAAAGTAGCCTTTATGTGTTGGTGAGATGCTCAAGTCCTAGATCTATAGGAATATACTTTCTAAGGATTTGATCTAGACTAAGGCTAAAATTGATTTTAAAATTTCTAAAAATAAGAGAATTTTGAGAAAAATAAAGAATTTTTCCCTAGAATTTAGAAATTTTGAAAATAATTTATGAAAATGATGGTCCTAGTCTATAAAACACATTCCTAGTTGGCGACGTAAATTTCTAAATTCACTTTCAGGGAGAAGTTTGATAAATATGTTAGCTAATTTTAACTTGACTCAATATAAGTGAGTTCAATGTTGCCCTTAGCTACATGATCCTCGATAAAATGGTACCTAATCTCGATATGTTTAGTTCTTGAATAATGCACTGAATTTTTTGTTAGATTGATTGAACTAATATTGCCAATCATTACTTTTGTATTTGTTAAGTTTAAGTTAAAATCTTGTAGAGTGTGCATCAACCATAACAGTTATGCAACACATTCTTCTATTGCTATATATTCTGCCTCAGTAGTAGATAAGGCAACACAGTGTTACTTTCTACTAAACCAGCTGACAAGTGATGGACCTAGTAATTGACATCCACCACTTATATTTTATATTCTAGTTTACAACCAATATAGTCCGAGTAAAATAACCTATGAGTTCAAAATTGAGTGTTCTAGGATACCAAATTCCAACGCTTGAAGTTCCTTTTAGATATCTAAAAATTATTTTTACGTTAGTTAAATGACTTTAGCACGGGTTTCAGATCTAACACACATATCGACTGTAAATAAAATATCTAGTTGACTTGTAGTTAAGTATAATAGGCTACCTATGGTACTCGATAGTATTTTAAGTCAACCGATTTTTCATTTGGGTCATTGTCTAAGATTGTGTTAGTTGCCATTGGTGTTTTTATTTCCTTGGTGTTTTCCATTCTAAATTTTTTTAATAATTCCTTAGTATATTTTTATTGATAAACGTAATTTTCTTCATTCATTTGTTTAATTTGTAATCCTAAAAGGTAAGTTAGTTTTCCTACTAAACTCATTTCAAATTTTTAGTCCATTGAGGGTATAAATTCTTTTAAAAGTTCTGAGTTGGTTGAGCTAAAGATTAGATCATCTACATAAACGGGGGCTATGGAGATGGTTTGTTTGATTGACTTTACAAATAAGGTTATCAATTTATTCTTGATTGAACTTTGGAAATTAGGTAGAAGGTCAATTGTTCATACCAAAGTTCTAGATATTTGTTTAAGACCATATAAGACTTTTTTAAGTTTAAAAACATAGTTAGAATGATCTAGACTCTCAAATCTAGGTGGTTGACTTACATACACTCCTTCTTTTATTAAATCATTTAAAAAGATAGATTTAACATCCATTTGATAAAGTTTAAATCCTTTATGAGTCGTGATAGCTAAGTAGCATTCTAATAGATTCAAGTCTAGCTATCGGGCATAGGTTTCATCATAGTCAAGTCCTCGACTGACTAAACCCTTTAGCCACTAGTCTAGCCTATTTCTAATAATTTCTCCATTTTCACTTAGTTTATTTCTAAACACCCATTTTATTTCTATTACCTTTTATTGTTAGGTAATACTAAGTCCCAAACTTCATTTCTTTCAAATTGGGCTAATTCTTCCTATATGGCTATGATCTAGTCCGGGTCAAGTAAGGATTCTTCTATCATTTTGGGTTCAATTTTTGAGATCAAGGATATTTGACTTAAATTTCTAAAGGATGACCTAGTCTGAACTCTTAAGTCTCAATTACTAAATATTTGGTCAATTGGATGATTTGGGTTTACTCTTATGGTTCTAGTAAGTTCATTCAGTTGAAGTTGATCTTCTTCTTCATGACTTAGGTTTTCACTTGCTCCCCCTTGACTAGTGGTACCTCGAAAAAATTCGATTGTTTGATTTTGGATTTGTTCTAGGTTTTGGTTAGACTCTTCAAATTTTACATTTGAGGTTTCTTCAATTCTTAGTGTAACTTTGTTATATACTCTGTAACCTCTATTGTTTAGTGAGTAACCTATAAAGATTTCATTTTCTATTTTGAGGTAAAATTTCCTAAGTATTCTCTTGTATTTAGTATATAGACTGGGCATCCAAATACTTTAAAGTATTTAATATTAGGTTGTTTATTATAATAGAGTTCAAATGATGTTTTATTATATGTTTTGTTGAGAGTGGTTCTGTGTAGTACATAGCGGTTGTGCCAACAACTTCTACCTAAAAGTAGTTTGGTAGATTATACTCATTTAGCATTATCCTAGAGGCTTTAAGTAGAGTTCTGTTCTTTCTTTCTACTATTCCATTTTGTTGGGGTGTTTTAGGGTATGAATATTCGTGATGATACTATTTTCAAGGCAGAATTGATTAAAATTGTGATTTCTAAATTCTCCTCCGTTGTCACTTTTGATTCTTTTAATTTTTTGGTCTTTTCATTTTCAATTTTTTGCAAAATAACTAAAGATTTCAAATGTTTCATCCTTATTTTAAAGAATTTTATCCAAATAAATCTAGAGTAATCATCTATTATTACTAGGCAATATAGGCTTCCATTTATTGATTTAATCCCATGAGAGTCAAATAGGTCTAAGTGCAATAGTTCTAGTATTGAATTTGTTTGAAGTTGATTAGTTGATTTGTGAGTAGACTTTATTTGTTTTTCTTGTTGATGTACATTATAAATTGTTGAATCTAAGTTAGGCAATTTTTGTAAGTCTCTAACTAATCCATTTAATTTACTTCAATTTCTAAAGTTTGTGTGTGACATTCTTCTATGCCATAACTAAGTTTCTTCCCTTTGTGTTAAGTAACACTTAAGTGAGGAAGTGGTTAGATTAATTGCATAGATATTGTCTTTTCTAAACCCTTTTAGACTTATAGAAGGGTTGTCTAAGTGCTTAATTAAGCATTCAGAGGATAGGAACCTAACCTTATATTCTTAATCACACAATTGACTAATGTCGGAAGGTTGTATTTGAGATTTTCAACAAGTAATACTTTCTTAACAATAAAATAAGTTTTAAGTTCAATATTATCTACCCCAATTATCTTGAGTTTGTCATTGTTTCCAAAGGCAACTGTTCCTAACCTTTTGTATGTTAATTGAGTGAACTTGATGTGATCCCCCGTCATGTGTTTGGAGCAACCACTGTCCAGTATCCACTTGGTTTCCTATAATAGGTAGGAGTTAATATCAATTTACATTGAGCTTACTTTAATGTTAATTTTTGATTTAAAGTTTAAGTTTAATTTAATTTAAAGTTTTAAGTTTAATTTCGATTTTAATTTAAAGTTTTAAGTTTAACTTAAGTTTAATTTCAATTTAAAGTTTTAATTTAACTTAAGTTTGATTTTAATTTAAAGTTTTAAGAATTTAAAGTTTTAAGTTTAACTTAAGTTTGATTTTTAAGTTAAAGTTGAATTTGACTTGAATTTAGATTAAATTTAGTCCTTAGTCATCTCATCCGATCTATATTTTCAATCAAGGAATTTTATAATTTTGTGAGATGAGTTAAAATTTAATTTCAAGGATTGGTTTAACTTAGTGTTAGATTGAGGCTTAGCTTTGAGTTCAACAAATAGATATTTTTTGGATAAACTTCTGGGCTATGGTGAGTCACCTGGACATCATTAGAGTAATCATACCTTCGAGGTTTTCCAAATAGTCCTATGATCCTATCCACTGAACTTAGTATAAAATCTTGATTTAACTAGTTAGGATTTGTAAGGGATAACTTTAATTAGTTCCGCTAAGCCAAATGCACAAGGTCGAAGTCATATCTTTCTATACATGCATAGACAGACCTTCTCTAATCTACTATCATCCAATACTTCACCAGTATCATTGATCAAGTTAAACTGTCGTCCCTATTTTAGACTAGTCCTTATTACCCATCCGGATAAATTATTATTTTGAATGTGCCAACTAATTTGGAGTCTCTCCCTGAATTATTGAATCTTTTGGGTTAAGTTTTGGGTCTATGTGGATTAGTTTTATAGTTGTAGTATACTTGCTTATAGTTTTTATTTATATTATATTTATTTAAGTTAGGTTTAAATAACTTAAGGTTTTTCTTTTGTTTTGTATTTATTTTTGAAGATTTAATTTTAGAGTTTAAGGGAGAGTCTTTTGATTTATATAATGGATTTTATCTTTAGGTATATAATATCGATTGAGTCCTACTTGCATGGTTAGACACACTTTCGGAACCCAAGCTTTACTTTAATTTTTATTTTGGTTAACTAAAGATATAAAGGATTTGTTGGTCGAGTTGGGCTTATATTCTAGTTCGGACTTATTGTACACAACTCTTTGTGATCCAAGTATCATGTCAAGGTACTTAGATCAAGTTATGAATTTTTCAAATAATTCCTTTGGTTTAACCATTTCATTTCTCAATCTGAAATTATCCTCCTCAAGTTTTGTAACTTTAGTTGAGATTTCAATTTGAATTGGTTCAGTTGTTGAGTTTAGTTGTTCATTAAGTGATTTATTTTCTTTACTTAGATCGCTTATTTGATTTCCATAAGTAGTTAATTTTCTATTTAAGCATACAATGATTTTAAAGAACTTTTTATTTAAACTAAGGTATACCTTATCGAAACCTTCGGAAACGAGTATGGACTCGTGACTTGATTCAGGTTTGGACCTGTCTTTCGACTTGCTCTCCGATTCTGATTTGTAAGCCATCAGCGCGAGGTAGATCCTGTGCTTTGGTTCTGCGCCGTCTGATTCATCTCCGGATGATTTGTCCCAAGTTGCCTTGAGTCCTTCTTTCAAGTTATTTTGGATTTGTCGTCTTTCACCTTTGAGCACTCGTTCTTGTAGTGCACTTTCTTGTTACATCCAAAACAGGCCACATTCTTGTTGTTAGAGTTGGAGGCGGAGTTGATCTTCTGCAAATCTTTTTTGCTGAAATTCTTCTTTCTCCTGGTGAACATCTTTCTTACCAAGTTCACCAGGTATTCTTCATCCTCTAAGTCTTGGTCAGACTTAACATCAGGTTCAGGTTTGGTTCTAGACTTTTCTTTTGAGGAGCCTGCAAAAAGAG
Organism: Zingiber officinale; assembly: GCF_018446385.1. Classification (NCBI taxonomy): domain Eukaryota; kingdom Viridiplantae; phylum Streptophyta; class Magnoliopsida; order Zingiberales; family Zingiberaceae; genus Zingiber; species Zingiber officinale. Next base: position 9,845 of record NW_024589988.1, on the reverse strand, counting down.
AAACACCTTTCTCGACCTGCTTAGAGTTAGTCTGTTCATGGAGTTCAAGCTCACAGAATAATTCATCTAATTTTAATTTAGATAAGTTCTTCAAAATTTTGTAGGCATCCACGATGGATGGCCACAGTGCATTTCGGGGAAACACATTTAGGGCATACCTTATCAGGTCACAGTTCTCCATCTGATGGACGATGGTGTGAAGTTCATTGAGAATGTCCTTTATTCTTGCATGGAGTTGATTTGCAGATTCTCCTTCCTGCATTTTTATGTTAAATAGTTTATTTAAATAAAGATACCTTTTTGTTACCTTAGCATCGTTGGTTTCCTCATGCAATTCGATGAGTTTATACCATAGCTCCTTCGCATTTTCGTGTGGGCCGACGCGGTTCAATTCTTCCTTCGTCAACCCTCACTGGAGTGTGTTGAGATCCTTGAAGTTGATTTGAGCCTTCTTCTTCATTTCCGGATTCTAATGTTCTGGGTCCATTGGAATTCCAGTGTTATCGATGGGAGCCTTGTAACCTCTTGTGATACTGAACCATTGGTCGAAGTCGGTCTTCAGATATACCACCATCCTCTTCTTCCAGTTCAGGAAGTCATCACTGTTGAAGAGGTGAGGACGGATAATGCTCAATCCTTCATCTTGGGTCATTTCACAGCTGTAGATAGAGAACTAAAACGAGGTACCAAGACTTGGTCTTAGATTAGTAGTGTTTGAAAAAAATGAAAAAAAAAACTGACGACTTGAGTGGTATTGCACTAACTTCAAGTAAAGGTCGAATAAGAAAGAGTTATTTGAAGAGGCAAGATTTACCAATTCAAATGAAGTCTGAAAAACTGAAATCCGTAAAGAAACTAAAATAATTCCCCCTGGTTTGATCGGTGGTTGCACCAATTCAAAGTAAAACCACCTCTAATACCACTTGTTGGATCGATTACTCATGTAAAAGATGAACAACACAGGAAACACGGGTGGTTTTACTTGGTTCGGAGCCTTAGTGACTCCTACTCCAAGACCCAGGTCCCGCAGACCTATCGATGGGTAATCCACTAAAAATCTTTTCCAGTACCTCCAGAAGAGGAAATCGAGTACAGAGAAAGTTCAAAGAAGTGTAACAGACTACATTTTTCGTTTGCAGAATTTAATTATAACTAGAAATCTTGTTACCGACACTTTAGGAATTGATGTGAAAGCGCTCGTGTGTCAGAGTCGGTCTTCTTGTCACGATCGAAAGTCCTCGGAGTAGTCGTCGGATGCAGAAGCTTCATAGCAGAGTTGTAGTAGGAGCCCGGACCAGTCAGAGATTCAATTGGACGTGTAATAGCTCGTATATGTGTTATTGTTCAATGCCTTATCGAGACAACCTTATAAAAGGCATAGAAGGTACCTTCCATAGCCATGGAAGGCGCCTTCAATATGACAAATTTGATTCCGAACAGTCTGACACTTATCTACTACAACGCCAAAAATTTATCATGCCGAAGACACCTTCCATAGCTATGGTGTTGGTGCAATATCCCCTAGGTCAGGTTGACCAGGTTGACTAAACTTGAGTTGGCTCAAGTTTGAGTCTAGATGTTTGGGTTTCAATGTTTGACAATACATGAAGATTGCATGTGTAATTGTCCGATTGGGGAGATTGTTGGAGCAATTCTCCTCTGGTAAAAGGATGACCAGTTGATGTGAAGAAGAGTCAAGTAGGTCAAAGTTGACCGGATACTTGAATCGGAAAGTCCTAGTGAGTGAAGCTAGGTAGTTGAAAGTCCTGGTGAATTAAGCCAGGCAATTTGGAATGGTGAGTGAAGTCAGGCAGTCGGAAGCCCTAGTGAGTGAAGCTAGGCAGTTAGCAAATCTTGGTGAGTGAAGCCAGGTGAAAGACCTAGTAAGTGAAGCTAGGCAGTTGAAAATCCTGGTGAGTGAAGCCAGGTGAAAGCCCTAGTGAGTGAAGCTAGACAGAGGAAAATCCTGGTGAGTGAAGCCAGGTGAAAACCCTAGTGAGTGAAGCTAGGCAGAAGGAAAATCCTGACGAGTGAAACTAGGTGAAAGCCCTAGTGAGTGAAGCTAGGCAGATGAAAATCTTGGTGAGTGAAGCCAGGAGAAAGTCCTGGTGAGTAAAGCCAGGCAGTAGAAATCCAGGTGAGTCAAGGTTGACCAGACACCTATTGTTGGAAAGCCCAAGTGGGTTAAAGGATTGACTAAATACTTGGCACGAGGAAATCTAGATGGGTCAAGGGTGACCGGACATCTGGTGGAAGTCCAAGTGGGTCATGGAGAAATGGACACTTAGCACAAGACGGTAAGTCCAAGTGGGTCAAGGTTGACTAAATACATGGCACGAGGAGAAAAGTCCAAGTGGGTCAAAGGATTGACCAGACACTTGGTGAAGAAGTCCTAGCAGGTCAAGGTTGACTGGATGCTAGGCATGAGGAGTTCCAACAGGTCACGGTTGACCAAATGTTGGAATTGCGGACCCTTGAGCTTGAGTTAAGCAAGTCAAGGGTGTTTAATCGATCAGCCGATCTATTGAATCGAAGCCCAATTGATTAGCCGATCGATTGGGAGAGTGCTGCGACAAGCAGCAACCCAATCGATCGGTCGATCGATTGGGAACAATTATCGCGAGTACAGAAGTTTCCCCAATCGATCAACCGATCGATTGGGCAATGCCAATTAATCAGGTGATCGATTAGGGCTGGATTCTCATGAAGACGCAAGGGAGGATGAATCGATTCAAGCCTCCCCAATCGATCAGCCGATCGATTGGGAAACCACCATTGCACTGGATGCAAGTTTTGGATGGCTAATATTGATGTGATTTGGCGTGACAATCGATTGAGAGCAAACCCAATCGATTGGGAGCCCTAGGAGCGCACAGTATAAAGCCTGTGGCGAGATTTCTTCTCAGCAACGCTTACACGATTCTCCACTTCTACTGTTCACCAGACCTCGAGTGTGGAAGACAAGTAATGTTGCACTCTCCAGCTGGTCCAGAGGCGTTCTCATCAACAAGGTCAAGCAAGAAGAGGGTAGTTACCGAGAAGGAGTGTTTTCATTAGTGGAGTGTGTGTTATGTGTGGATCCTTGGATTAGTCACTTTTTAAGGTGGATACCAAGTAAATCCTTTTGTTAGCATTGTAAGTGTTGTTTCAGATTCATTCCGCTGCATATCATCATCACGAAGCAAGATGACGAGCGCACATGAGCTATTCACCCCTCTAGCACAAATCGACCTAACACATGGCGCCTTTATGACGAAGACGCCTTCACCATTGGCGCCTGCAGACCTATTCATTCGAAGGTAATTTTCTCCTCTTTGCCCTGTAAAACAATGCTAGTCAAAAATACCATGCAAAACAAGTATTAGGAAAATTTAATAATAATAAAGAGTAGTAATTAGTTCTTGTCCTCCCAGGACCAGGAACTAGTTAAGGTCCTAGCTTAGGGATCCCAAATGGACCTAAACTGGATCGACGTCTACTGTCCCTTCAACCGGGACACGTCCTCACTTGGTCACTCTCCTCCAGTGATTTACCTTAACCTACTAGTTTTCCAGACATCCGGTCAGCCCGTCGACCTACCTGGACTTCATGCTAGCTATCTGATTGGCTTGTCGACCTAGCTGGATTTCCTGTCAGATATCTAGTCGGTTCGTTGACATATCTAGACTTCTTCTGCACACTTAATCAGGTTATTAAATCACAACAAAACCTAACTTAACTTGTCATTTATTAAAACCTGAGTTAGACCGTTAGTGTAAAACTGCACCAACAAAAATGACTTGATCATTGGTAACCGCTGATCAAGGAGAAGGGAGGGATAGTTAATTTGTATGAAAAGGCATGCGCTAATTGTCACTTCAGAGAATGAGATAGTGAGACATGTGGCGCTTTCTCATAAATGAACATTTATGATGGATAAGACAACCAAATTATTATGCTAAAAAATTCTCTCCCATGTATCATAGGTGCATTACTTGGCATATGAAGCGTCTGACATGCATCTTTCCTAGAAAGATAAACCTGACTATAACATTGATGGACTTAAAGAAGCATAGTCAGCCGATCAGATCACTAATCGGGTGATCAAGCAATAATAAGGTTTGGGTCCTTCACGCCACAAACCTCCTTTAACTAGACTTAAGAGGATGTTAGTGATGTGGTACTGTTACGAAACCCAAGAGGTGATGTGAAACAAAGTCAAGATGAGGTGTTGGTCAAAGTCGTGAGGTAACAGCTAGAATCAGAGTATAGATAATCGAATAAGCTATTTCACCAAGGCTCACCTCCTCACTTGGCATTACAACCTTTAGCGTAAAGCCAGAAATTAGCCTAGGAGTTATCGTGTTTAACGTACGCCTCAAAATACGGTGCCCGGGTATAACACAGAGAATTTATCACTGTCAAGATAAGTTATGCAGAATAAACCCGAATAACCCTAACACGTAGCCAAGCATATGGGGCTTGGCTCTCATCCTTCATAAGTATTCTCCTGCATACAACAAAGGCAGTTGATCCTGTTAGCGGTCGAGTCGACGGATGTTGGGGATGTGGCACTCTCCACTGTCTCTGACTGGTGATATAGATCTCCGGCGAACCTGTAAAGAAGCCGAGCCGGGAGGGGTTTCCCGGCGACGGCCCTCCGACACTCAAGTCAGACAACGAGAAATGAGAAAGACAACGTAACTGTGGCTACAGTGAGGATTGTGCATACATTCGTCGACGTCTGGGGGTCCTTATATAGGAACCCGGGGAGGCGCGGGCATGATTCTCGATGCATTCATGCTTTCCTAAACATACCTTAACGAGTCTATGTCAGAAAAGTAGCCTTGACGTCATTCCGCAATCGTCCGAGCATATCCCGGATGTAACGGTGGAAGCTTCCACCGAGCGATCTCGCACGGACGGCTGCCAGTCTCGGCCGCTCATGCCGCGTATGTCTCTAGAGGATGATGCTGTTATCCCCTGCCTTTGTCTCTTTACGCCCTCACTGCTCTCAGGCTGAGCAAATGGCCGCTTTAGTATACTACTTATTCTGCTGGTATCGGGTCCATCGAGGACTCCCGGTCAGATGTTTTGACGAGATTACTCCTTACCGCTTATGAAACCTTAGCCTTAACGGAGCAACCTGGCCATTCAAACCTTTTTACTGAGTATCGGTAAACCCACCCCTAGCTCGTTGTCTTCATTTGGCTCGGAGATTCATTACTGCCTGGCCGGCTTCGTCATTCGGCCGGTCGTCTGTGTCAACTTTCGACTCGACCTAATGCAGTCGCTGACCTTCCACCAACGAGGGTCTCAGTCTCTTACCACCGGATCATATGTCTCCCCTTCAAGTCTAGTCGGCTGGAGGCGCCAAGTCCGATCGATCGACCTCAGTCGGCCCAGTGACACCGCCATTTCGAATGTTCCTCCTCACGGCCGTCAGCTGCTATCAAGCATCGGGCTTGCAACCGTGGTTTACTAACATCACGCCCTTCTGATCTCTCCTCAAATTCATGCAACTTCCATTAAGACGCAGCACGCACGCGGCTATAAATGGCCAGCCACTGCGCCTCAGGCATGGTGCCACGTTTCCGCTACCGCTGCCCATCGCATTTTCTGCCGACGTGTCTTGAGGGGACACTTCGCTTGAAATGAACTACTTAACGCGGCCTCATCTTATGACTTGACCAACTACGAGGCCGACGGGCTCAATTTTATAAAGTCTTCACCTCTTCCTCCGGCCAAGACTTTGCCTTCATGTGTCCCGCGTTTCTCTTTCTAAGGTCGTGCTGGCTCCACGACTCCCGATTTTCCGCTCTTCACTATTCCCCCGCCTCCCCTTCCTTCGATCCTCGCCTCTAGTAAGGTTCTTCTTCCTTGATCTCGTGTTTTCTTCTGACTCTGGCCACGCTTCATCTCTTTGTCATCGCTTTGTTCTTTCGGCCCATTTTGCTTTCCTCGATTGCCTCCACGGCTTCACCACGGCCAGCCTTCACCGCTGACTCTCTACCAGATACAGACGGCTGAGTCGCTGGTTTGACTTGCTTAGAGCCCGCTTAACGCCTTGATATCCCTTCCGATTTTGAACCTGATTTTACCTTTCATACCTCCGCTTACCGCATAAACCACCGAGCTATTACTGGCTCTTCCGTGACTAATTGTGAGTCGGGCCTACTAGCTTCCTCCACCCTTCATTGTTGGAAGTTTGTGTCTTTGGCATTCCGCCCAATTGGTTCCTCAACACTTTTCGCTTCTTGTGCAAAGCAGTTGTATTCTTATTTAAGATTCATAACATTCCTCCGCCTTGAGGTCTTCTATTATTTTATTACTCCCCAAGCAAATTGAGCTGACACTATCTCGCTTCCAAGTCAATTGTACTAGTCTTTTTTGATAAGTTGCCCTCTTCCAACAAACACTGGAAGGAGAACTTTTTCTACCTTCGTGTTCCCGGGCGGCTCCCCTTCCGTACGAAATGACAGGTCGGACCACCCATCTCTTCCGAGCTGAAGAAGTTTAAGACCCGACCGGACTATCTTCAAGCAGCGAATCTGCTAGCCGGTCTGAAGCTCGACATCAACAAGCTCCTACCTGAAGGAGTGATGTACATATTTGGTTTGAGTCCGAGCCGGACCCCCCTCCCGAGCAGCTTCGGTAATAACTTCACTTGTACATTTGCCTTGAGTTCTAACTGATTTCCTTCTCTTTTCTTTGCAGCGAATATCGTAATGGAGTCGGTGCTGTTCGGAATTTTGAAGAAGAAAGCGGTCGCGCTCGAAGCGGCAGCGGCCAAGGAAATGGAGCAACTAGGCATTGCTCCGGTCGGCTCGCATGAGGATGAGAGTGAAACGCAAGCAGGCGAGTCGGCCGCTCAGGCTTCGCCTATGGATGACGCTGTCGGTGCAACTTCCAGCAAGGAGCCGGCCGTTCGGGAGGAAAGCTCCGATCCGGAGGACGAACTCCCGCTTGACAGGAAGAGACGACGAGTTGAGATGCCCCTCAGTTCGGCAACCTCCGCGGTGCAAGCGTCCGAGCGAACGGACACCGCCTCTCAACGCGGCAAGGCACCATCGGTTGAGGCTCTCTCCTCCGACCGGACTCCCTCTCAGTTAGAGGCGCCTGCGGCACCCATCGAAGCGGTTCCGGTTGCCTCCCTTCCTCCTGCACCACGCCGAGTTCTCCGCTCGGGCATTTTGTCCACCATGTCCAGCCCGGCCTCCAATCCTTTGGCGTCCGCTCAGACGACTCCGGGCCAGCGTCGTACTGTTAGGGCTACTCTACATCTCCCTACTGAGGCTTTCATGGCCGAGTCCGATCGGCCGACGGCTCCCGAGCATATGATCACTATGAAGGGGCCCCTCGCTGAGATGTGGGCGGACGCTCGGGCCCGTGTGGCCATGATACCGCTCGACAAGCTGGCTGACAGCTATATGCAGCAATCCACAGGGGTAAGCTTTGTTTCCTCTTCTTTATGTAGTCTTTCCGATCGGCCTTTTAACCTTTCCATGTACATCAGCGATGGGTGGAAGAGGTTGCTGCCTCCAACCGCTTAGCAATGGTGGAGGACGAGCTGAAGAGGCTGAAGAGTCAGGGCGGCCCGTCGTCTTCCCGAGGCCCTTCTTATGCCGAGCTGCAGAAGGAGCTCGCCAAAACCAAGGATCTGTTAGAGGCCGAGAGAAAGAAGACGTCCAACCAGGCGTACACGTTGGAGCAGCTTAAGAAGCAGGTCAAAAGTTATGACCACAAAATTGAGCTCGCCACCACTCGAAGAACACCGCTACCGTTGATCGAAAGAAGAACGGAAGTCGAGTCATAAGGAGCCGCCAAAACCAAGGATTTGCTAGGAGGCCGAGAAAGAAGACGTGTCCGACCAAAGCGTATACGTTGGAGCGTCTTGCTAAAGGTGTCAAAGTTACACTACAAAATCGAAATACCTCCTAAGAACACCACATTATGATCTGAAAAGAAGAATGTGGAAGTCTTAGCCCAAAGAACGCAAGGGAAATGAGCCACGAGATGCTGGAAGGGAGCATGCAGCGCCGCCTTTGAGGAGGTGACCAAACTCATGACGATTCATACCTCATAGGAGGCTCTGGCGCTCTCACGCCGCCTTCAAAGAGTACCGAGGCGGAGCCAGGTCACGCCGCCTTTGATAAAATCTACATACGCCAAGGAATTTGTGGAGAAGGTGTGCACCGCGGTCATCGCCGAGTCACACGCTTACCTGCTGGATTATCCAAGTCCAAGGGTCACCCCGAGTCCGGTGGTCCTCACATGCGCTCACTACTATCCCAAAGTATATTTCGATTTCTCAATGAAGTATTTCTATGAATTTCTTCCAACCGGCGAGACTAATTTCACATGCTTTGTAACTTTTAATGCTAATTTTAAATGAATGCCTACTCACGCAATAGCCTTTCATTTTGAGTGTCTCCTTTTGATTTGCCAATTTATTGCTAGACCTTTTCCTAGGGATTTCTTTAATTTCACTGCTCTAAGCAACGAATTTCTACTATGCCCGACTGAGTTCTGTCATTTCAAATGATGATCAGGCTGATCATTAAAATCACCTTCCACCCCTGGATTTCTACCAGCTTTCGCTTAGTGTTTTCTTTTACCGCTACTGACCTAATAAACGACTTTTCATGGATCTTCGCGAGTGTCTCGTCAAGTGGTCTAAACGCCATCGCCTCATCCGGGGGTTTATAGTCATTAGTCTGACTTAGAGTTTAACGTCATCGACGGTCTCAAGCCGAGGCCTAGGTAGCCCATTATCCGACTTCCAGAGTTTAACGTCACCGACTATTCCTTCGTCAGTTTATAAATGGTCCTAATTTAGAGCTTAATCATCATTGACTGGCCTCTGTACGGGTCGAGTAGTCACTTGCCTGACTTAAGATGTAATCGCCGACGGTCTTCCTATCAAGGTTTATAAATACCGGTTCGACTTAAGATTTAACGTCACGTCACTCGCCTTCGTAGCCCAGGAGGTTTATAGTCGCCGGGTTCGACTCCCAGATTTGTTCTCTGCACTCTGACGCCTTCATCCGAGGGTCGAGAAGTCACGGCTCGACTTAAAATTTAACGCTGCCGGCTCGGATTACCAGTCGAGGGTTTATAATGCCAGCTCGACTGAGACGAACGCCGGCCGATCATTTTCCGGCTCGAGGGTTTATAGTCGCTTGGCTCGACTCTTAAGATTTAACGCTGGCCGACTGGCCTTCCCACGGAGGGGGCTTATAGTCACGGCCTGACTTAAGATTTGGGCCACCGCCTGACTGGTCTTCGGCCCGAGGGTCATAGTCGCCTGTCCGACTTGAGACGCAACGTCACGCTCGGCCTTCAGCCGAGGTTTATAAATGCTGTCTGGACTCTAAGATTTAACGCTTCGGCCTCACCTTGCCTCGGGCCTGTGAGGGTTTATAGTCGTCTCGACTTAAGATTTAATGCCGACCGGCCTTCAGGCTTCGAGGGTTTATGGGCCGTCTGGATTTCAGATTGCATCGCCGCCGGGCTTCGCCTTCCACGGAGGGTTTATAGTCACGGCTCGACTTCCAGACGAGTCGTCACGCCGACGCCTTCCAAATGAGACTTATAATGGCCAAATGACTCTAAGATTTAACGCCAGCCTGCCCGCCTTCAGCGAGGGTTTATGCGGTCACGGCTCGACCTTCTACATCGAGCACGGGGCCTGATAATATGTCGCCTACCGAACGACACGGGGTCAAGATCGAGCACTAATGATAATAGCCCACCGAATCCAAGACGGGTCTTCAAATATATAGAAGATGGTCAGATAATATATCAATCGAATCTGCATGACCTTCACATCGAAAACGCCGGAGTAATATACACCCTACCAAACC